>NW_027507764.1:372503418-372695918 GCF_037356315.1 Lithobates pipiens
TAGAAAGATTCCTAAACATCTTGAGCAGTTGCAGAAAAAGTCTCAGCAGATTTTATGCTATAGGTTTGCTGTAATTAGAAGTTTAGAACAGCATGTGTGAGAAACAAGTGAAAAGTGCATAAGGACATGAAAATACTGCATTAGTCAGAACAAATGTCTATTATAAGCACTAAACCGTTCTAAATAGGTATATTTAAACCTGATTTATTGAAAATTGCATAGATTAGAAAGCACATGGTTTCTGTTATTAAAATAGAAAAAAACTATTGTATGTAAAGCTTATGCATTGCGTCATACAGACATGCAGTGTGCACCATCTAGTGGTTAAAAAAGAGTACTACCGAAATATTTGTATTAAAGCAATGCATTGCCAGTATGATTATTGCACAGTTAAAGTGTACCAGAGAGATAAAGATAATTATCTATAACAATGAATAACAGGTATATATATGTTATTAAAATATAGTAATGTTCATTGTTGTAACTACGTTTTAAAATACTTTAGTTAAAATTGGTATTATATATGGTTAATGGTTAATGGTTATAAACATGTGACTATAAAATTTAAAAGATGTATTGTTATGTAAAAATTAAACTACTTCCAGCCATAAAGTCAGTGGTCATATCTCATGCTGTTTGTGTGATTCTTTGCAGTCCATGCCAAGCTGATGACCTTATCTCATCGCGTCTACAATCATTGGCTCTCTTAATTCACATTTTGAGGCCGGTAACACAGCCACCATTGCCAGGAATGCAGCCACCATTAGCCAGGAATGCAGCCACCATTGCCAGGATTTCACTCACTATTGCCAGGAATGCAGCCCCCATTAGCCAGGAATGCAGCCACCATTAGCCAGGATTTCACTCACTATTAGCCCGGAATGCACCCACCATTAGCCAGGAATGTACTCACCATTGCCATCAGTGCAGCCTTGGAGGGGGCAGGACAAGCGCTGAAGAACAGGAGAATCTCCTGTTTACACAGCGGCCTCTTTAAGAGAAAGTCCTGCCTCCTTTGATGGACAGAACAGTCGTCCAGTGGCGGAGACAGGACTTCCTATTACAGAGGCTGCCGTGTAAACAGGAAATACTCCTGTGTGCACGGCGCTCGTACCACCTCCCATTTCCGAGGCAGCCAGACTGAGACTATATATCTTTTGTGGCCCCGGTGCTGGGAGATTGTCGGGGGCCACAAAAGATATACATGTTTAGATAACTAGGCGGGCCGTTCAAAACCGGACCGCAGGCCGCGATTGGCCCGCGAGCCGGACTTTGGACATGCCTGTCTTAGAGCTTACTGAATGAAGTGAAGCTCTGCTGACTTCCATCATCTAATCATGTGCAAGCAAAAATGCTGTTTTTCTTGAATGTGTTTGGATATTCTTTACAGAGTGAAAATTCACTATAATTACTGGGTTCTGGGAAAGCTTTCTGAAAGAGAAAGTAAACCCTAATGGGTTTTACTTCCTCTTTTTTTTTCCCCCTTTAAAGTAAAAGCATAATGGGCTAGTATGTATCGCATACTAGCCCATTATGTGCCAATTATCTGCAAATAAAGCCAGTGATGTCCCCACTGGTGGCCGCATCCATCTTCACCCCTCTTCCTTCCAGAGCTGCAAAGTCCGCTCTGTGACTGGCCAAAGTTGCGTGACGTCACTCCCATGTGTGCAAGCGGGAGCCGTCATTCATGGTACTTGCTAGTGAAGAAACGGCATGGAGGGACATTTCTTCACAGCGCATGCGCCAGTGACATGATCGGTGCACTAAAAGGGGGGGTTTCAGTCAAGCAGGGTGCTACTCACACCACCCGCCTGGCCACCCACCTTCTTTTCACCCCAGGGTAGATCTGGCTGCACAGCTAGACAGCTCAGGTATAATGAGGGGAAGGGCGGCTCATTCATGCTGTGTGATCATACAGTATCGGGGTGTCAGTGCATGCGGCAGGGGGGGTAATATGCTGAATTGGGGGGGGGGGGGGGAGGGTCATACATCTCATACAGCCCATAATTGCATTGCATCATAGGCAGCCCAAGAAGAGTCTATGTTGTATTACCTAGCAGTGCATTCTGCATTGGGGATCATACACTTTACAGAGCAGAATGATATCAATTCACTGGAAGGGGGGGTGATCAGCTGCCCGCCCGCCCGCCTGCTCCTCTCACCTGTGTACAGCTGGTTCCACTGGGGCCTCCCGCCCGCTTCTCCCGGTGTTCACGCTGGGGGGGGTGATCGGCCGCCCACCTGCTCCTCTCCCCATACACTGCTGGCTCCACGGGGGGGCTGCCCGCCCGCTTCTCCCAGTGTTACCGCCGGGGGGATGGGGGGCGGCCGCTTGCTCCTCTCTCCCTACAAATTGACATCGCTGCAGCCTGTGGTCCCAGCATACTCTGGTATTACCATGATTTGCGCAATAGGTGCAGCTTGCATGGGGAGCTCAACACAGGGGGTCAATGATGTTATAGACCTGAAACAAGCAGCAACAGATATTGATAGTAAGGAGAGCTACAAGTCCTAGCATGCTCATGGCAGCGGCATAAGCAAGCAGGGTGCCTGTGCTTTATTTTATGTGTGGGATCCAGGAGGTCTTGTAAGAATTTGTACTTCAGTCATGGCAGAGCTTGAGCTATGAGCAGGTTTGCATGTCATCCTGAGTAGTGCTGTCTGTGATTGCAACTTCACTGAGCAATCGATTTATCTTGTCTTGCAGGGAGTGTTAGTAAAGCATAGTTGGGGTTGGTCATGCCAGAGCACTTGGGTAAGAAGTATATTAGTAGGTGTGTCTGCATTCAACAGGGCTGACAATGACTATAGCCTCACCTGCAAGATAATTTCAAGTTATTCCAGTAACCATTGCTAACCCTTGTGCCTTTGGCAAACCAAAATCTGGCTTTGATCATAGCATTTTTTGTCATGGCATGTCATTTTTGCAGCATTTCATTCTGAGCTTTTCTGTCGTAGCATTTTCCTGTCATAGTTCTTTCCTATGTAGTTTTCGTCTATAGCATTTTCCTGTCGTAGCATTTCATGGGTAGCATTCGTTTCATAGCATTTTTCCTGCTGTAGCATTTGCCTGTCATAGCTTTGTCCCGTGTAGTTTTATTCGTAATATTTCCTGACGTAGCATTTCATTGTAGCGTTCCTGTCGAAGCGTTTCTGTGTAGTTTACATTCGTATCGATTTCCTGTCAGCAATTTTCCTGTCGAAGCGTTTCTGTCTTAGGGATTTTTCTGTTGCAGTATTTCCCCAGGTAGCTTTCATTCGTGGCATTTTTCCTGTCGTAGCTTTTCAGTCATAAATGATTTTCCTGGCGCAGTTTTTTCCTGTTGTTTTCATTCGTAATTTACTGTCATAGCATTTCCTTCGTAGTGTTCCCCGTCATTTCGTTTCCTGTGTAGTTTTCATTCGTAGCAATTTTTCCTGGTTAGCTTTCTTTCATAGTATTATCCTGTCATAGCATTTAGTACATAGCATTTAGTTCTTAGCATTCCTGTCAGCTAGTGCTCACAGCCAGGATTAGGGATGAGCTTCGAGTTCGAGTCAAACTCATGTTCGGCGAACAGTGAACAATTTGGGGTGTTCGTGGCAAATTCAAAAAGCCGCGGAGCACCCTGTACAAGTCTATGGAAGAAATCTAAAGTGCTCATTTGCAAGTTACAGTCCTATAAAGAGTTTTTGGGGACCTGGCTCCTGCCCCAGGGGACATGTATCAATGCAAAAAAAAAGTTTTAAAAACTGCAGTTTTTTTCGGGAGCAGTGATTTTAATAATGATTAAAGTGAAACAATAAAAGTGTAATATTCCTTTAAATTTCGTACCTGGGAGGTGTCTATAGTATGCCTGTGAAGGGGCGCATGTTTCCCGTGCTTAGAATTGTCCCTGCACAAAGTGTAATTTCTGCAGGAAAAAAAGTAATTTAAAATCACACGTAGCTATAATGAATTGTCGGCTCCCGTAATACAGAGAACACTCATTGAAAATCAGGTTTCCGTTACATCAGAAGGGGGCGGGGTCACCCACACATCATTGGGGAAGCCTGGAAAAAAAATCCACATATCCCACATACAGACAAGCACATGTGCGCAAACAGTCTTGGCTCAGAGAAAGCGCCTCAGAGAGGCATCATCTGCGCTCTTTAGACATGTTCCCTGCTAGCAAACATTTCCTTGAAAAATAGTTTTCTAAATAGTGCACCGCTGTGTCTCATTAATTAATTTGCATACTAAATTTATATTAAACATTTCATGATCAAAAAAAAATATTTTAAATTAAAAAATGTAAAAAAAAAACAAAACAGTTCATCCGTGTCAATGCTTTCAAAACAATCACCGCTGTGCGTCTTCATCCTCAAAAGGACCAATATCCAGTACACACCTGGATGTTAATAAACATTAAACACAATAAACACAAAGCAGAGTACACTATGGCACTTGTGTTTGTTGTTTCATGTCTATAACCTACAGAAGTAATAGTGTGATTTAGCACTTATGAGAAAGTGAAGGAAGGTTTGGCTGATTACCCACACAGAGGAGCAGTCTGGAGACTGTAGGATTACCATTGGAGAGTGAAAAGTTGGTCCATTGTGGTGGACACGAGGAGCGACTTGTTTATGCATTTACATTCATCTTCGAGGTGAGCAGGCACTTTAGCTAGTGGAGGTATGCACTGGATATTGGTCCTTTTGAGGACGAACACACACAATGTGATTGTTTTGGAAGCATTGACACAGATAAACAGTTTTTTGTTTTTTTTTACATTTTAATTTTTTAAATGTTTAATATAAATTTTGCATGCACATTAATGAGACACAGCGCTGTACTATTTAGAAAACAATATTGAATTTGGTGTGGTGTATCATTGTAACTGTTCAGCAGCTGTACAGTCACATATCTGTGATTTTACACATTCACCCTGTTATAGGAGGAAGTCATTTATTTTGGCGCTGATTATTTTTTTTCGCAATTTCCTTGAAAAATCCATGCAAAGGTTTTTTCCTGCAGATGTGCAGATAGTGGCAAACAATTACGTATATGCATGTGCAGTTTAACTGCTTGCCGCCTGCAGTGCGGCTCTCATTCTGGGATGCCGCCATGTGATGGCATTGCAGAAAGGCCACTCACACGTGCCCGCGGCACCATGTGATCGGTCACGTGTAAACACAGAGATGCCAGTAATAGGCTCTCCTCGCCTCACACTAACAGAATGTGTGGCAAGGAGAGCCGATCGGCGGCATCGCCTCACAAGGGGACATCTAAGAATGGAATCAAGGCTCTGATCATCAATGTCCTGATTACAACATAGAAATACAGTGTCACTAATCAGTGCCCACCAGTGGCAGCAATCAGTGCCCACAAGTGTGACCAATCAGTGTCCATTAGCGATACCAGTCAGTGCTGGAAATCAGTGCTGCTCATCAATGCCCATCACTGCTGTCAATCAATGCCCATCAGTAATGCCTATCAGTGCCACCCATCAATGCACATCAGTACCGCCTATCCGTGCTCATCAGTGCCACATATCAGTGCCCATAAGTGCCACCTAATCAATGCCCACCAGTTCAGCCTATCACTGCCCATCGGTGCCGCCTCATCAGCCCACATCAGTAAAGGTGAAAAATTACTTAGTTACAAAATCTACTGACAGAAAAAAAAAATAAACTTATTTTTTCAAAATTGATGGTCTTTTTTTTGTAAGAAATAAAAAACCCAGCAGTGATTAAATACCACCAAAAGAAAGCTCTATTGAAGAAATGTGAAGAAAATGATAGAAAATATGTTTGGGTACAGTGTAGTACGACTGCACAATTGTCATTCAAAGTGTGACAACGTTGAAAGTTGAAAAATGGCTTGGGCAGGAAGGGGGTGTAAGTGTCTGGTTAGCAAGTAGTTAAAAAAAAAAAGTTTCCCTGCCTCAAAATCTATCCATTTAATTAAAAAAGAAGTTGTATTGTTTTTACAAATTTACTAATTTTACTTAATTATTATTTTCCAATTATGTAAGAAACATTTTTTGTGTAATATGGTAAAAAGAAAAAAAAATGTTCTGTAATGTGGATTTGAGATTTTTAAATCAGCCTTCTAACACATTCAAATTATTTATGGTCTTTTGTTGGAAATCCCTGGGAATTAACTATTTACTTATTTAATAATAATCATCCATTATAAATACGGCTGTGCTTTCAACGTGTGCAGAAACAGGTCCTATGGAGCAGTCCATAATTGTTTTAGCATGTGATGTTTCCCAACACGTGCCGCTTTGCCACTGAGTGACACATCTCCACCATTCTTCAGCAACAGCTTTCATGTCACCATTCTGTATCTTCGATATCTTCAGGACGGCAGTATAGGCAAGGGGTGTCCATTCATTCACCAGCACCCATTCAGAGCAACATATCACCCAGCTTTCAGCTACCGAGTTTCGATGAGGGCCTTTCTTGCCCATATTACTAGCCTACACTACACATAGGTCACACTCTACCACAGAAATAAATCAACTTATTACCCTAATATATACATACATATGTGTCCCCTCCAATTACGCACGCTGCTCCCAACCTCCTATAATCTCTTACTGGGAATATGGGTCGAGATTCGGCACCCTTGCTCGCAGCATTGTTGCAGGGCTCTGACTTGGCAGCAAAGTCTCCAACTTGTACACAGAGAGCCTACCGTCAATTCGTCCCTCAACTTGCATAGACAAATGGGAG
Source organism: Lithobates pipiens (assembly GCF_037356315.1). NCBI lineage: Eukaryota > Metazoa > Chordata > Amphibia > Anura > Ranidae > Lithobates > Lithobates pipiens. Next base: position 372,510,121 of record NW_027507764.1, read on the forward strand.
ACCTTTCTAGATAAATATCACTACACATATAAATTTACAACAATGACCACACCCACACAATTCCACCCCTGTGCCTGGATTTCAGAGATCATGCCCATGGTATACCATGCACCTCTACCTATGGTTAGGTTCAAGGAACCCTCTAGTTCCATGACTAACACTACACCGGTGTTCTTTAGGACAAAGAAACAAACTCGCCTATGTCCTAAATAATACCCAGGTGCCTCCTTCCCAGCAATGATCTCTCCATCCAGAACACAGAGAGAAATAACTTCCCAACATTATTCGTTCATCCCCACGTATTGACCTGGCATACAAAGGACATCATGGTCATGCTTCCGACAAAGGGAAATATCAACCTGCCTCCAGCTTTCATCGTCTCTGATCACATGTGTGATATAGCCTCAAATGCAACAAGATAGAATCCCCAGTCAGTAAGCCCATTGATGCCACCAAATATACAGACCGAGTCTGCACTTCTGTATATGGGAACATACAGCATAACACCTTTCACAATCCACCTTAGTACAGCCCATACAGGCATTCGACCACTACTTTGGATTAGTGTAAGCAACGTGTTTTGGCAAAATCTTACTGAGCGGTGATGCTAACTCATGAGGCCACTGCCCCTCATACAGAGACGGTACAATCAGCTTGACATTGGCTGATATTTCCACCTGCCACAGAGTGCGTGCCAGAGCCAATGACAGGTTTCTGCCCTCTCTACCAACCTCTCAACATGGTTGACAAATCCAGAGCCACTCTAACCTGGGTGTTTCTGTGACTTCGTTGAATATTATCAAGGATGCCACCAATCTCCCGGGGTAACAAAGTCATGCTCCTTCTCTGAAGCTATGGCTGTGAGTTTGTTCCTCAGGAGGCCGATGTCCACTCCATTCACAACACCCATCCCAGCTATTATTCCCCTCCAATATAGTGCTGAATACATCCCTCCTCTTTCGGGTTACTCCTCAGAAATAAGCATCCTGCATGGACTTCATCGCATCTCTGGGAGTAAGTCACTGGTACAATGACCTCACTTGATTCAGTGTATACTCAGCACATATAGGGTGATAGGTTTTTATCAACCACATTGAGATGTTGCAGCGCCATGTGGTGAAGTCATACGGTACCCTGGTAGCCAGCATTTGTTCCCTTTATTTTAACGGAGCATGCTCCTGTGTGTATTTACTGGCATTATCTGTGCAGGGTTTCAACCTCTCAGGTGAGACACCAACCAGGCGTATCTTCCCCATGTCTAGTTCTGGTGTCCCGCATGTCCAGTAACCGAAAGCTTCTCTCTAGGACCGCTAGGATTGAGATACCACCCCCCTACGAGGAAGTTTTCACCCCATTGATGTGTCACCTGGCACCCTTTAGTCTGGCCACCAGCTACCTTATTATGCATAAGTGCCAGCCTGCCTCCTGGGTACCTGCACCATATTAACTCCGTTACCTCAATACATGTCATATGTTAAAACCTTCCTTTTTTTTCCAACTCCTCCTTTCAACAAAAAACACATATTTTACATTTTCATGTTCTGATGACTTGGATGTGTCATATTCCTTCCCCAACCTCCAACCCATTGCACATGTATAATAACGTTTGCATTCATCAGGAGAGACTTCAGCAAAAATATTTCACAAGCTCTGTTGTTTCAGATTCAGCACTCGCACCACATTGTCCATAAGAAAAAAACAAGTATTAATCTGAATCTTTCAAGTTTTTTCTTTTTTTCTCTCCTGATGTTTACCAGAACAAATTTGCGGTGTAGTGTGGCACAGACAAACTGCCAACCAGATGATCATCTGTCATCCATGTTCCAGAAGCCTCTCCAATTCTCGCTCCACCACGATTCTGGAAGTGAAAAACAAGAGCAGTATCAAATTCTTATCCACAATATCTGCTCACTTACCATGTTTACTTATAGTTCCCTCCTTGGAACCCAGGACCTTGGCTTGGCTTCTGCAACTTTGACCAAACTATCCAAAACAACCATGACCCCTTTAGGCTGAACCCACTGTAAAATGGATCCCCATGGTATGATCAAAAATGTTTAAAACTGAACGTCAATGTTGCTTCTCAAAAACTTCAAATTTTACAAGCTACAAAGACAATGCATCGATCTGTATCTTTACGATGTATGCACTACCCCCGTTCAGGTGACTGGTTCTAACTGAGGGCATTGTCAATTCCCCCCCTTTCAGGTGGATTAGACCTACTACTTTTTCCACCTGAATAAAAATATAACTGAAATAGACGACTAAACCAATATATCAAACAAAAAACTTTGAGAAAAAAAAAAATCTGGCCATGAATACACAAATAACATGACAAGACAACCACCATACAACAATGACAAACACTCAACTTTTAGTTTACACCCATGGACTTTCCTCCTGAGAAGAGTGCTCATTCCAATCTGAAATACAATTAGTTAATGGGGAAAACAAAACAAACAAAAAAAACCAAAAAAAAACAAAAAAACAAAACAAAAAGCATATGTATCTCATCACAACATTGTAGCTTAATTTATATCTTTTTAGTACTATTTATTTTTCATTGTTTGCAAACAATTACTAACTAATGAGCTCATGGTACCATGTGATAATCGATTATGCCTTTACAATAACCTAACCCCTGTTCTGCTATATTTTTCTCACTGTTGTTCTCACTTTGAGAGACCTGCAATCAAATGCAAATGTCCGTATCCGAACCAGTTTAACTTCTTCCCTGGTCTCTGGAAAAGGAGCACACAGACAGTGATTACACACAATTCTTATGTTAAGCAGCAGTATTGGATATTACTCAGGAAAAGTTTACAAAGACTGAAAATAAGAGAAGAGTAAAGAAACACAAAAAAAAAATACTCATAACTGAAACATCTTTTAACCACACAAAAAAAAAAAAAAAAAAAAACACAATACCAATTCAGAGGTTTATCCCTGAAAGTACAAAACAAAAAAAAATGTATATCTATATCAAGGTCCTCTATCATATTCTGAACCTGAAACTCACATCAAACCTTTTTCATAGCAGGGAAACATTGACCTGAATCTTCTTACCATACCTGCAGCTCACTAAGTTCTGCTAACATCGTTTCCCCCAGTGCTATATTTGAATAACCATGCGTCTACCTCCATTTTGACTTTACGCAACTGTCCTACATATTGCTTTTCAGTTTGTAGACCCCGCATTTGCGTTTTACATGGGAAATGTGTTTGATTACTATGGGTTCTATGCTTTGGATGGCTACCCCACCTGGCTGAATAACACACATGAAGCCTTGGGGTCGTTTTTTGGGTATGATTTCCTTTCGATATTATTCGCCGCCCGACAATATTTTGAAATGTGACCCCCCCCCCCCTTTTACACAAAAAACATTTTAGTTCTGGTTTCCCTGCATAGGCCCTTCTTTGAGCATATGGCGCTGGAAACCCACATTGCTGGACAATATTACTGCGATTGGAATGAACAGACTTTACACTTTCGTTGTCTGAGGAGTCATCAGAAGTTTCAACTCCTGAATCAATTTCAAGTGCAGTTATCCCACCTTTATTTGCCTCTTCCACATCGATTCCCATCACAGTACTATCATTTGCAGCGATAATAGCATACGGGTTTTCTTCAGGTTTCACTTCTAGCTTTTCTGTACACTGAGCATGTGCGGAGGGTACCTCCACCATTGCACACTTGGAGGATAATTCCATTATGGCTGCTTGTGTCTTAAGCATTGTGATAACCTGCAAATTATCAGCCTCCCTTTGATTCAAAGAGGCAATGCAACTTTCTCTTAATTTGCACGTTTGTTCTAATTCATCTAATCTCTGTTGCAATAAACATTTCTCAGTCACTAATTGTTCAATCCGACTACGAGCATCTGCATCAGCCTTTTCAATCCCCATTAATATATCTCTTACCTGTTCCATCACTTTTTCTCTGTCAGCAAACCATTCCAATTCTTTTTGTTCTGCAATTTCTTTCATTCTCATTAACATGCATAAGGCATTGGCCATTCTCCGTTTCCTGCCTTTTTTTGACTTATTACTTATGAGATTGTTATGCGTATTACATTGTCTCAAAAGTTCCCCAAATTGGTGTCTTAAATTACTCTTTTGAGTAAGTTGAAATCTAATATCACCATGCTTGCTAATGAAACCTTCAATAGCTTCCATTGATTTGCTAATTAGCCTACCCACACTAAAGTTGCTTAACCAGTTGCTTAGACAATAGACACAGACAAACAAATAGATAACCCCCACAAAGACACAGATACAGCTGTTTAAAAGCTAGCTTTCACCTAAAGTCCAAAACTTAAAAAAAAAAAAAAAAAAAAAAAAAAAAAAAAACAGATACGAACCGTTTAAATCTACAGTGACTTGTGGTTCTACAGCATACAAGACACAAGGCACACTCTTAATGCCTTCGGCTGCAGGTTATCTTACCAGAGCTATTTCACTCTCACGTGGGTAGAAATAAAAACCTATATTTCCCCCACTTTTTTCTTTTTCCTCAAAGATGTATGGTCATTCCTGTCAATCTCTAACCAACACTTTGCATTAGCAATACACTAAACAAACAAACAGATGCCAAGCACACACAAAGACACAGATAAAGCTGTTTAGAAGCTAGCTTTCACCTGTAGTCCCACACCAAAAAAAAAACAAAAAAAACAAATCCAAATCCGTTTAACCACAAATTTCTTCAGGAGAACACTCTTCAATGCCCTCCTCTCCAATAGCAGGCCATAGGGAATTTCTCTTGGGACAGAGAGCTTTTTCACACTCACGTGGATATTTCCACTTTTCCCTCAAAATTGTATGGTTTATCCTGTCAATCTGCGGTTATATCACATAACCAGGGATGATCAGTCCCTATCTCGCCAGTGCGCCAATTTGCCCTCTGGTTACAGGTCTGCAGCAAACACAACAATAATGTACACACACATATTATATATATATATATATATATATATATATATATATATATATATATATATATATATATATATATATATCAGTCACAGTTCTCACCAGGTTTTACGCGTCCGTTTCTACCAGTGAAATATCTCACAGAATTTTCCTGCTCATCCAAGCGTGGTTTCAGAATTCGCGAGCCAGCGCCAATCTTGTCCACACTAGAGAGGATTTTCAGTTCTGGGTGTCTGGGGATCTGTGCTTACAGGGACTCAAAAACAAAAATACATTAGATTTTAGTGGATTCTGTGAAAATATACCTTTTACACGCCTTTCTGGGTGCCAAGCGAAGTAACTGATAAATTCAATCTATTATTATTATCAGTTATGTATTACTTTGTCTAGTCCCTATAGTTTAGTTAGTCTATCTATACTCCAAGCACATGCTATCGTTAATATCACAATACTACCACAATTAACTATGAAATCAATACACGGTCTAAGATCAATCAAATCTCATTTATTTCCCAAGGAAATAAGAAAGCTTGCATAAGGTATCAATAGAAATTACAAGAATACATAGCATACAATCAGAGTACAATACAACCAATACTTATCAGATCTTCGCAGCTAAGCCTTATGATGGAAGTGAGAGGCTGAACTCATTGTTGAAACCCTTTTTAATAAACACACCTCAGCCACACCACACTGCCCACCCTCCTTTGCCTGTGGACCAATCAGCGTCTCTGGGGCGTCTCCTCCCCCAGGCTAACTACCTCTGACAGTCTTGCCATAATTGGCCTCTGGGGGGCACTGTGTGCCCATGAATTGTAACTGCTCCGACTGGGTTCACATCTTGTGATTCGATCTTGGACGCCCTTCCCGTTTATTAATTATCTTCTTTGTCCTTACTGACAGACCGGCGCCGTCATTGTCCTAAATGTCTTTGAAGCCCCGTGCACACCAGGTGGGCTGAATAGAGCTCATTCTGCTATGCAGATTCTGTCTGGTGCCACATTCCTCTCAAATATCAATATGGCTGAGTTCGGTTGTACAAACAGATGTGTAGAACTTTATATGTATTCCAACAGGGACTAAGGTCTAGACTACAGGTTAAAGAATCTATAAAGCCAAAACTTTGATTAAAACCCCTGACAGGTTTTCCTCTTAGGCTGGATTCACACCTATGCATTTTTAGTGCTTGTTGCATTTTGCTGACTTGCACTACAGAACATGTTCCATAGGAAACCATGGTAAATTGACTGTAGTGCAAATCTGTAAAATGCAAAAAGCACTAAATCTGCATGGGTGTGAATCCAGCCTAATACAGTTTAAGACAGGTTTTACGGGATCGAGTTCCCCTTTAGAAGATTTATACTCTATTCATAACCAAGTGACAACTCAGCACTAGAGATTATAGTTTTGAGATGCATTTCATGTGTTTCGGTTAAAGTTTTAAAGCTCACTTTTAGATGGACAAAAAAAAAAGCAAAGCATAGAGAACCAATATGTCTTATTAAAATTTATGAAATGTATTTTTAAACGTAACTAGGCTAAGAAGTAACATAAATAGTATTAGCTATAGAAAAATCCTACATCATATTTCTTGTGACTTTTCCTGTGATTTTTCTCAGTATTTCCAATTTACAGCGCAATTGCTGCAATTGTGCTTGCCTGTAAAAAAACACAGTATTTATATACAGAATACATTTGTATAAGGTGATGTAGCGCTGATTATTCTAATATTGTGCATTGAAGTAATATGATATACCGTATTAGTATTTATGGTTATACAGGGATTACAGATAGCTGTAATTGTTTCCTTTGCTATATATAGTAAAATATGATACGGTATTATAATAAGATGCAATACAATATATTGTGATGCACAAATATATGGTAGTACAGTAAAATATTTTATGGTTTACTAAAGCAATGTTCATTCATGGTTATATTAAAAACAATTCAGTAGTTGCATGTTGATTATTTCCTGTCCCTATTTGTTTTTTAAGTTTTCTTTACATATAATTACCACTCTAATTCCTTTTAAAATTTTAAAACAATGGGGGTTATTTCCAAAAGGCAAATCCATTTTGCACTGCAAGTGCACTTGGAAGTGCAGTTGCTGTAAATCTGAGGGGTAGATCTGAAATGAGTGGAAGCTTTGCTGATTTTATCATCCAATTATGTGCAAGCTACACAGCAAGATTTACAGTGAGTGCACTTCCAAGTGCACTTTCGGTGCACTTTGCACTTGTAGTGCAAAGTGGATTTGCCTTTCGTAAATAACCCCCAAAGTGCTATACAAAGCATACAAAGCATCTATTTTGAATCAAGTCCTTTTTATTATTTTATATGTAGGCAACTTTGACACAATACAGACAAAACCACAAAAATAGAGATCGCATCAAACCAAAACCCACCCAGAGAAAAAAAATAATATGCAAAGCATCTAATCATTAAAGTATTTGCAAGTTGAATAAGTACATTTATTAGCCACTATTATCTGTGACATTGCAGCTTATTATTTTCTCAGCTGTAATAGTGTTCTACTGCCTTTTGTTTAATAGAATTGAGAACCCAATATACATTGTAGGTTTTTACATAATTACACATAAAAAAATAGAAGACAAATCATGATTTTAAGCACTATTATTCTCTGTGTGTACATACCTAAGTTCTGTTCTAGTGAGGGAGCAGCGCTGACAGACAAGAAGAAGCAGCAGGTTGCACAGGGCAAGGTATGCATTGTCTGAGACAATAACAATAACCATTTATCTATTCTATTCTATCTATTCTCTCTGACTCCACCTATGTTTATATACAGTAAACTAGCTGCCATCTCCATGACAGTCAAAACAGAGGGTTTTAAAGCGGGAGTCCACCGTTTTTTTTTTTTTTAAAAGCCAGCAGCTACAAATACTGTAGCTGCTGACTTTTAAAATAATGACACTTACCCGCCCAGTGCGCCCTCGATGTCGGCACCTGAAGCCGATCTCTCGATTGTCTCTCGGGTGCTGCCGCCGCCATCTTGGGTTTGGGAATCAGGAAGTGGAGCCTTGCGGCTTCATTTCCCGGTTCCCTACTGCGCATGCACGAGTCGCGCTGCGCAATAAGGATGGTCCCCGCCATCTCTGGGATCCGTGTGTTTCTCAGCAGGCAGCGGGGGACCTTCGGAAAGGGGCATAGCTTCTGCAGAATCTACGCCGGAAGTGGGTGCAGATACCTGTACTGTACAGGTACCTGCACCCCCCTCCCCCCTGAAAGGTGGCAATTGTGGCACCGGAGGGGGGGAGGGTTCCAATGAGCGGAAGCTCCACTTTAGGGTGGACCTCAGCTTTAATTACTAAAGCTGGAGTGTAAAATTAGGCTCGCCTCTGCATAGAAACCAATCAGCTTCTAACCTAAGCTTGTTCAGTTAAGCTTTGGCAATAAAACCTGGAAGCTGATTGATTTCCTTGCAGAAGTGAGCCTGGTTTCGCAATTTTCAGCTGTAGTAAATAAACCCCATTAACTTCCCTTAAAATATAAAATTTGGGGATTATTTACGAAAAAAGGCAAATCCAATTTGCACTGCAAGTGCACTTGGAAGTGCAGTCGCTGTAAATCTAAGGGGTAGATCTGAAATTAGGGGAAGCTCTGCTTATTTTATCATCCAATCATGTTCAAGCCAAAATGCTGTTTTTTATATTCCTTGCATGTCCCCCTCGGATTTACAGCGACTGCACTTCCAAGTGCACTTGCAGTGCACTTGTAGTGCAAAGTGGATTTGCCTTTCGTAAATAACCCCCTTTGCACCCTTTATTTAAACATAAATTTATAAAAATAAAAAAGGCAAGTTCATTTCCTTAGAGCTTACTGAATGAAGTGAACCTCTGCTGAATTCTATTATCTAATCATGTGCAAGCAAAAATGCTGTTTTTCTTGGATGTGTTTGGATATGTTTTGCAAAGTGAAAATTCACCATAGTTACTGGGTTCTGGGGAAACTTTCTGAAAGAGGAAGTAAACCCTAATGGGTTTTACTTCTTTTTTTTTCCCCCCTGCAAAGTAAATGTATTGCATACTAGCCCATTATGTGCCAATTATCTGCAAATAAAGCCAGTGATGTCCCCACTGGTGGCCGCATCCATCTTCGCCCCTCTTCCTTCCAGAGCCGCAAACTCTGGCTCTGTGACTGGCCAAAGTTGCGTGATGTCACTCCCGTGCATGCACGCGGGAGCCGTCAGTCATGGCACTTGCTAGTGAAGAAATGGCGCTGAGGGACGTTTCTTTACAGCGCATGCGCCAGTGACTTGATCGGCGCACTACAAGGTAAATATCTCCTAAACTGCGCACATTTAGGAGATATTTACAGTACCTATAGGTAACCCTTTTTATATATAGGCTTACCTAAAAAGGTACAACATCCACATTGGGGGTATACAGACATTTTAACAGAGTGCAACTTCACTTGCACAGCCTTTTTAGCTTTAGCAAATCTGCTCCAGACACTCAGATTCATTGGCTAAATAGCACAGAAATCCCATGTTTGAGAAATAATTTGCCCTTGCTGGTAGAACATGTGCAGAACCACAGATAGTGAGAAGTGCTCCTTGAATATGCACCTCTACTGTAATAGAATGCACCAAACATTTAGTACATATCTGACCATGGCATCATCTGTGTTTGCTGGAGAATTCTGCTTAAAATTCTGTGCATCTCTTGAATACTTTGTTTATTGGCATAAACTTGCCTTTGTAATTGCAGGGTTAAATTCCCTACCCTGCATATACATTTATCTTGGGAAATTTCAGATTTACTAGATTGGCATAGTTTATTGTTATCCAAGAATAATGGTAGGTCAATTTCCAAGGACAGTTCCCTTTGAATACTGATTTTAAATGTTATGCACGGATACTGCAGGTTCTATAAGTTTTCGTGCCTTTTGAAATGTTTACTGGTGTGCCCTGACTAGATTTCTGGAGAGGTAATGATCTTAAAAAAAAGAACACAAAAAAAAGCGATCAAAAAACACTGTAACTGGAACTGTTTCCTGTTAGCCCTTGTACACGGTCCGTCGGATTTTGTCCGAAACTGTTGCATACACACGGTCGGACAAAGTTGTCGGAAAATCCGATCGTTCAGAACGTGATGGCGTAATTTCATTACGACGGGACTACCATCAGGCTAGTAGCCAATAGCTTTGGTGTAGGAATTGAGCTGAGCATGCGTGGCACTTTGTCCGATCGGAATTCTCTACACATGATCGGACAAGGTCCGATGGGATCATGTTGTCGGAAAATTTTATAGCCAAGCTGGAAAACTTGGTCCGTCGGATATTCCAACAGAAACAGTCCGATGGAGACCACACATGGTCGGATTATCCGACAACACGGTCCGATCAGACATTTTCCGTCGGAATGTCCGACCGTGTGTACAAGGGTTTAGGCTGGATTCACACCTATGCATTTTTAGTGCTTTTTGCATTTTGCTGCTTTGCACTACAGAACGTGTTCCATAGGAAACCATGGTAAATGGAATGTAGTGCAAATCTGTAAAATGCAAAAAGCACTAAAACTGCATAGGTGTGATATATAAGGTAATTGCTGGATGTTTTATATCACCTGAATTTCCAACTGCTCATAAGTCCAAGGAGCAACAGTCAAATTTCTAAACTGTCCAAAGACTTGGTTCCTCCTTATCAGCAATCAGTTTAGGATGTAATGAGACAGTTATGATATGAAAAAATAAATAAATAGTCACAATCCACTCCCAAATTTTTCAGTAAAGACTACCCCCAAGTATACACAGCTTCGGCTTCCTCTAAAAAACGAGGCGTGCTTATAGCTTTCCATCGCAATACACCATTTTCACTAATGAAGGAAATCAAGGATCCAGAAGGTTGTTACTTGATACCGCTATCACCATTACATCATACTACGCTCCTAACAAAAATCCTATTTCTTTTCTTTCTCATTTATTTCAAACTATAGAACACCACAAAATAGGTACTACAATTCTATGTGGAGATTCTAATCAGACCATATTTCCATTTTTGGATGAATCACCAATCCCACAGTCACATACAGCAGACAAACAACTCTTAGCAAAACTAATTACAAAACATAACCTAGTACATACTTGGAGAGAATTGATTCCAACCAAGAGACAATACATACATTACTCGTTCCCTCATCGCTCATTCTCTAGGATAGACCATATATTTATGTCCATAGGGCTAAATTCCAGAAATAATATCTACAAAAATTATTCCCATCCCATGGTCTGACCATAGTGCACTCTACATTACTGTTGCCTCTATAATTCCCCAAAAAAAAAGATCCAACATGGATATTAAGAGATTTCCTACTCAAAAATCCAGCTCATAAAAATAATATTGAAATTGCGCTCAAAGATTATATAAAATATAACTCCACACCTGACATCTCTCCGACTACATTATGGGAAGCACACAAACCTGTTCTCCGTGGCATATGTCTACAGCAAGCAAACATATTCAACAGAGAGCGGAAAATCCTTTGTCAGACTTTAGAAACAAATTTCAATAAATGTCACACAGCATTCCAAAATAACCCTTCTTCTTTATCTAAAATAAATCTTGACAAAGCTAAATTGGAATTTGATCTATTCCTTACTGAAGCAGCGGATAAAACCATCAAGAGATCACAACACAATTTCTATATTAATGCGAATAAACCTCACACACGTACGTCTGAAAATCTCTAGGGGGGGTATACACAAATAATCCTTTAAAAATATTACAAAAATTCAAAACACAATTAAAAAATGTATACTCTTCTAATAATGAGTTGGACCCTTCTAGAGCGAATGATTTTTTTCTCTCATATATCTCTACCGACACTATCTAAAACACAAATGGAAATGGAGGAACCAGTGTCAATTATAGAGGTATCTCAAGTTATCAGAAATCTGAAACTAAATAAAAGGCCAGGTCCTGATGGTTTTTCTGTGCTGTATTACAAAACGTTTGTAGACACCCTATATCCAGTCTTGACAAACACTTTTAATTCCCTTTTGGAAGGTCATTCTTTTAGAAGAGACACCCTGACTGCAATTATCTGTATGCTCCCTAAACCTCACACAGACGATTCAATATGGTCTAATTATCACCCTATTTCATTACTAAATTTGCACATAAATTTTTTTGCCAAAATTGTAGCTAACAGATTAAATACTATTATAGGCAATCTTATACATCGTGATCAAGTGGGCTTCATTCCATTACGTCAAGCAGGAGATATTACACGGGCAACACTCCTGTCACATGCCGCAAAAAAAAAAGAAAAAGGGGACATATTCCCACTTGTTTTCTTTCTTTAGATATTATGAAAGCTTTTGACACAGTATCATGGTCATATATGAACTATACCCTTTCCAAATGGGGATTTGGCCCTAAGTTTTTACGATGGATCTCTCATTTGTATCAAGATCCCAAAGCTTATATCAGATATGCAGGGTACAAATCGGACGAGTTTAATATATTGAGGGGGACTCGTCAAGGATGTCCACTTTCGCCATTATTATTTGCTTTACTCATTGAACCTTTAGCACAAAGAATTAGGATGGAACCCACTATAACAGGTATTGAAATGGGGGGCTTTCATCATAAGCTCTGTTTATTCGCAGACGATATTCTCCTTTTTCTATCTTCTCCACATGTTTCGGCCCCAAATCTTATGGTTGTACTACAAGAATTCTCATTTATTTCGGGCCTTAAGGTCAATATTCAAAAATCTTCAGCATTAAACATTTCACTTGTCGAGAAAGATAAACAAACAATCTTTACAAAATTCACTACCCTTTAAGTGGGTACATCATAGCCTCCCATATCTGGGTGTGCAGTTTACTCCTAACCCCTCCGATTTATTTGCAGCTAACTACCCAGCTCTATTAAAAAAATATTACAAGGTCCTTATCTAATTGGTCATCAATGCCGATATCATGGTTTGGGAAAATCAATATCATAAAAATATCTGTTCTTCCGAAATTTTTATATTTATTCAGAACTCTCTCGATTCATATTCCTGCATATTTTCTTAGACTGATTCAACAAAAAGCAATGAAATTTACTTGGGGGAAAATAAAACCCAGACTTCACAAAAAAACACTTGTTCTCCCCAAAGCTTTTGGTGGTTTGGGATTTCCAGACTTTAACATATATTATAAGGCAGCTCAATTATCTCAATTAACAAAATATCACTCTTCTACATAGATTCCTTTATGGGTCCTCATTGAAGCTGTAGACTGTGATCCTCTTCCTATAAACAATATATTATGGTTACAACCTGCGGATCGTAAGTCTATAAATAACCCCATTTCTAAGCACTCTCGATCTATATGGGATAGGTATAGAAATTCACATGGTCTGCAATCTCCACAAAATCCGCTATTATCTTTTCACAAGAATCCGACTTTTTACCCAGCCTGGAAATATCCCAAAACCTTTAAAGCTTGGTCTAAGGCTGGTATCACTTGTCTATATAATTTAACTTCAACTACATCAATAAAATCTTTTACAGATCTATGAAAATTATATAAACTTCCACAATCAGAAATATTCAGATATCTCCAAATCAAACATTTTTATACTCCTCTTCTCAATTTAAATGTAAACTTATATAATATTTCTCAATTTGAAAGATTTTGTCTCAAGGAACCACATGCTAAAGGTCGTATTACATCATTGTATACACAATTGACATCTAATTCTAATACTGTTATACCAAAATATGTGGCCAAGTGGGAAAAAGATTTGGATTGTACGATCGATTCTAGGTCTTGGTCCAACATATGGTCCTTTCACAAAATCTTCCTCTATAAATATATTGGCATCTGAATCATCATATAAAGTTCTCACACGCTGGTATTTGGTTCCTTCGAGAACCGCCAAATTCTCAACAGACAACACTGGCCTCTGCTTTCGTGGCTTTTAGAAAAAAGGTACCTATATACAGTGGTGTGAAAAAGTGTTTGCCCCCTTCCTAATTTCCTGTTCCTTTGCATGTTTGTCACACTTAAGTGTTTCGGAACATCAAACCAATTTAAACAATAGTCAAGGACAACACAAGTAAACACAAAATGCAATTTGTAAATGAAGGTGTTTATTATTAAAGGTGAAAAAAAATCCAAACCATCATGGCCCTGTGTGAAAAAGTGATTGCCCCCTAAACCTAATAACTGGTTGGGCCACCCTTAGCAGCAACAACTGCAACCAAGCGTTTGCGATAACGTGCAATGAGGCTTTTACAGCGTCCTGGAGGAATTTTGGCCCACTCATCTTTGCAGAATTGTCCTAATTCAGTTACATTAGAGGGTTTTCGAGCATGAACGGCCTTTTTAAAAGGTCATACCACAACATCTCAATAGGATTCAGGTCAGGACTTTGGCTAGGCCACTCCAAAGTCTTCATTTTGTTTTTCTTCAGCCATTCGGTGGTGGACTTGCTGGGGTGTTTAGGATCATTGTCCTGCTGCAGAACCCAAGTTCGTTTCAGCTTGAGTACACGAACAGATGGTCGGACATTCTCCTTCAGGATCTCTTGGTAGACAGCAGAATTCATAGTTCCTTTTATCACGGCAAGTCTTCCAGGTCCTGAAGCAGCAAAACAGCCCCAGACCATCACACTACCACCACCATATTTTACTGTTGGTATAATGTTCTTTTTATGAAATGCAGTGTTCCTTCTACGCCAGATATACTTGGACACACACCTTCCAAAGAGTTCCACTTTTGTCTCATCGGTCCACAGAATGTTGTCCCAAAAGTCTTGGGGATCATCAAGATGTGTTGTGGAGAAATTGAGACGAGCTTTGATGTTCTTTTTGCTCAGCAGTGGTTTTCTCCTTGGAACTCTGCCATGCAGGCCATTTTTGCCCAGTCTTTTCCTGATGGTGGAGGCATGAACGCTGACCTTAACTGAGGCAAGTGAGGCCTGCAGTTCCTTGGACGTTGTTGTGGGGTCTTTTGTGACCTCTTGGATGAGTCGTCGCTGCGCTCTTGGGGTAATTTTGGGCGGCCGGCCACTCCTGGGAAGGTTCACCACTGTTCCATGTCTTCGCCATTTGTGGATAATGGCTCTCACTGTGGTTCGCTGGATTCCCAAAGCTTTGGAAATGGCTTTATAACCCTTTCCAGACTGATAGATCTCAATTACTTTCTTTCTTTCTCAATTGTTCCTGAATTTCTTTGGGTCTCGGCATGATGTGTAGCTTTTAAGGATCTTCTGGTGGACCTTACTTTGTCAAGCAGCTCCTATTTAAGTGATGCCTTGATTGTGAACAGGTGTGGCAATAATCAGGCCTGGGTGTGGCTAGAGAAATTGAACTCAGGTGTGGACAACCACAGTTATAGTATGTTTTAACAAGGGGGGCAATCACTTTTTCACACAGGGCCACGATGGTTTGGATTTTTTTTCACCTTTAATAATAAACACCTTCATTTACAAATTGCATTTTGTGTTTACTTGTGTTGTCCTTGACTATTGTTTAAATTGGTTTGATGTTCCGAAACACTTAAGTGTGACAAACATGCAAAGGAACAGGAAATGAGGAAGGGGGCAAACACTTTTTCACACCACTGTACATACCTGGTGGCATTGCCCAATTGTACAATCATTTTGGAAAAAGATCTGATAATTACAAAATTTTTTGATCGTCCAATTTTTCCAGACCCAATTATAGCTCTCCTTAATTTAAAACCAGCCTTTCTGTATCAGAAACAATTCAAATTAGTTCTTACACTCCTGATAGCCGCAAAGCAGACTATAGCCAATGCGTGGAAAACAGACGTGGTGAATATTGCAGAAACCAAAACGTAGAATGAATCAATCTTTCATCCATGCTAAAATGGACGCTATAGATAAAAACCAGATGACAAAGTTTGATATCACATGGAAACCCTGGATTAAATATTATACGTCAGATAATATTGATAACCGAGTTTTATTGTTATGGTGATTAAGATTTTTTATAGAATTACAACATTAGCTGATATATAAAACCTCCTCCAGAGAATTATTCCCTCCCCTTCCCCTCCTATATACCTTTTATGTTCCTCCCTTACTATAAACATACTTTAGAAGTTATGGTCAAAACTTTAAAATCATATAATTTTCTTTTAGGCATATTTATATTTTCTTGGGATTAAAATGTTTAAAACTCAGCTATAAGAATGTTTTCAAATTCTAAAATATATAAGGCCATTTATTGTCATTCCCACGAGAATATCTTGAAATTCTTCTTTGCTTTATATCATCCGTACTTCAATATGTCTTTTTATTTCTGGTATCAAATAATTTGTCTTATATTCTGTACATGTAATTTATTTTAACATAAAATAAAAACTTTTGAACGAGAAAAAATAAATAAATTCAGATTCATCTGAATAAATCAATTAGACCCCTTTCACACTGGGGCAATAACGTCGTTTTAGCAGTGGTATCCGGGCCACTAGTGGGGTGATTTTGCAACTGAGAAAGAATTAAAACCACTGCAAAGCGCTGCTGCAGCGGTACTTTGCCGGCGGTATAGCCGCACTGCCCCATTCATTTCAATGGGCAGGAGCGGTGAAGGAGCAGTATACACACCGCTCCAAAGATGCTGCTAGCAGGACTTTTTTTACCGTCCTGCCAGCACACTGCTCCAGTGTGAAAGCCCTCGGAGTGTGAGGAGCGGCTCTTTCAGGGTGCTTTGCAGGCGCTATCTTTAGCCATGTAGCACCTGCAAAACGCCCCAGTGTGAAAGGGGTCTTAAGTTAAATTAGATTAGGCTGCTGCTGCAATGTAGGTGTACATATGTATGTATTACATATTTATATTAGGGCAGCGTGTAAGTAGCCTCCTGACATACAGTTAACTGTGACAGGGCAGTCTTTCTGGCTAAGAGGAGAAGTGGGACTACAATTGTATCATACTTACTTTCTCATGCAAACATGTAATATTATATTCAGAATGCTTTTGTGTTTTCCTGCTGTTTTGTGAAAGCCTGTTGAGGCTGTAACATTCTCTGAACTTGACTCCAGCAGCCATCCTGGCGAAGCCTTGTGTTCTTATTACCACTAAGTTCTCTCAAGATTTTGTCCACCATTTTCTGCTTCCATATAAAAAGGGGGCCCAGCCACCATTTTGGGTGGGGAATGAGTGAGGGAAAGGTATAGTTCCTGTGAGGGAAATCTAGGCCTTATTCAGGGGCGCTTTAAAAAAAATGTTTTATTGTTAATTTTACTTTATTTATTTTAGTTTGACATTTTTTCCCTCAAAAAAAATTTTTTTGATCACTTTTATTCCTATTACAAGGAATGTAAACATCTCCTGTAATAGGAATATGACACGACAGGTTCTCTTTACAATGAGATATGGGGTCAATAAGACCCCACATCTCACCTCTAGGCTGGGAAGCCTGAAAAAAAAAAAAAAAAAAAAAAAAAAGGATTCTGGCTTTGATCGTATTGGCAAGTTGGTAGAAGCACCGGAGAGCGGGGGGACATCTTTGGCTGGGTATTGCAGGGTATCACCGAGCATGGCTGAGTATTGCAGAGTATCTCCAAGTATGGCTGGGTATGGCAATTTATGGCAGAGTATTGGCGGGCATTGCAGAGTATTGGGGGGTATTGCAGTGTATTGGCTGGTATTGCATTGTATTGGCTGGTATTGCAGAGTATTGGCTGGTATTGCAGAGTATTGGGGGGTATTGCAGAGTATTGGGGGGTATTGCAGAGTATTGGGGGGTATTGCAGAGTATTGGGGGGTATTGCAGAGTATTGGGGGGTATTGCAGAGTATTGGGGGGTATTGCAGAGTATTGGCTGGTATTGCAGAGTTTTGGCAGGGAATTGAGGGGTTAAATTCGGTGAGCAGCGATGTGGGCACTGCAGATGCAGCCCACAGCGCTGCTGACACCGATCTCTTCCCCCTCCGCTGTCATAACATGACGCCGGTTTGTTCACAAGTGATCACTCCGTCATTTGACGGAGCGATCACGTGGTAAACGGCCGCGATGAGCCGTAATCCGTGATGCGCCGGGTCCTGTGGACCCGACGGTCACGGATGCTCTCGAGTGCGTGCCCCAGGGGGTGCGCGAGAGCGGAATTCTGGCCTCCCAGCGTTAAGAAACTGCCCTGTAGGCGTCATTCGGCTATAGGGCGGTTGTTAAGTGGTTAATAATAAAAGTAAATAGAACAAACATAGTTAAAACATAGCCAGAGTTCAGGAACCGGAACGGATAGTCAGACAAGCCAAACATCAAGGAGCTGGGGATGAGAGTAGTAAAACAGCAAGCAGGAAAGTCAGACAAGCAAATCTTTTAACAGGAATGCAGGACATGGTCTCTGTGATGTTGACCAAGGCGAAGGCAGAGATCCTCTGGGCTGGACTGCTTAAGTAGGCAGGACTGATGAGCAGGATATCATCAGCAGCTGAGTAACTGTGGAGAGATAGGAGCTGGCAATTAGACGACAGCTGAGCAGAGAAGGAACGGCTGAGCCCAGCCCTGACAGTACCCCCTCCTCAAAGACCCCTCCCCCTCAGAGGACCACCAGGCTTGAGGGGAAATCACGGAGGAGGACAGGGGCATGTACGTCCGAGGATGAAACCCAAGAGGGTTCCTCCAGACCATACCCTTTCCAATGCACCAGGTACTGTATGCGCCCACGGAACCTACAGGAGTCAACAATGGACTGTGCTTCATGGTTCTCAACCTGTACAGGGTGAGGATGTGGCACAGAGGTGGTAAAGCGGTTGCAGATCAAAGCGTTTAATAAGGAGACTTGAATAGACTAGGTCGTGTGTACGCAGCATAAGGCTACTGCTGCTAAATAAAATATGGTTGCTAATGGAAACTGCTGCTAATACCAAAGAAAGTACAGGTTTCTGGATTCAGCTCGAAGGCTCTATTTTCTGTACTAGAGTCGATTAGTGTGAGTCTGCAGATCAGTAACAGGCGATTTCAATTCCTTACCCTTCTCTCACACAAGTTTTGTGTGCAATTCAATAAACTGCTTTTTGTTTGCTTCTTAAAGTGACTGGTGCCCATCTGTTCACATTTTCCACTATTGCTTAAGAACTACAGAAATAAAATGAGATAAAATGTCAGACCTCCCTGCCTCTGGGCATACTCCACCTGCTCCTGGAGATCAAGGGCATTACAAAGGCAAAATAAAATGTACAATGCACATGGACATCTTTAACGCAGGGCAAAAGGGGCAGCTGCCCAGGGCCCTGTCATTGTTGAGGGGCCCAAAGCAGCTGCCCCTTGAGCCCCTTGGCATGGGTAGTCCTGGTCCGGGAGCAAGGAGAAGTGAAAGCCCAAGAGGGAAAAGAGCCCCCTGACCACCAGAAAGTGAGGAGTGGCAGGCCCAACCCCAATGCGGCGGTGCCAGCCAGAGGCTGGGTTCCTCCACCTCCTCTCCAAGCTCTGACAGTGGCCTGGAGGACAGGCGGATTGGGCCCCCTGCCCGGGGAACAGCGGGATGGGGCATGCAGACAAGGACTGCTACCCTGCTCTCCAAGCTCTGACAGCGGCCCAGAGGACAGGTGGATCACCCCCCCAGGACCAGCGGGGGGGATGCATGCAGCCAGTGCTAGTGCTACCTGGGACAGCCTGCGGTCTAGGAAGTATCCTCTGTATCACCACCCAGAAAGAGAAGAGCCCTGCCCGCTGTTGGCCAGCGTGAACGTCCTATGGAAGGAGGTACAAGGCACCATTCACAGACTGTGACAGGGGGTGCACAGAAGGGACTGCAGCCAGGGCTAAGGCCCTCCTTCTCATTCTCAATCCTCCCTCTCTCTCTCTCATCCCCAATTTCCTCTCTTATCCCCAATCCTCCCTCTCTCTCTCTCTCTCTCTCTCTCTCTCTCTCTCTCAACCCCAGCCCCCCTCTCCTATCCCCAAACACCCCTTTCTCCTCCCCAACCCCCCTCTCTATCATCCCCAACCCCCCTCTCTCTCTCAACCTCCTCCCTCTCTCATCCCCAATACCCCCTCTCTCTCATCCCCTTTCACCCCCTCTATATTTCACCCACTACCCTCTCTCACACCCCCTTTCTCTGAAAGACAAAACCAGAGAAAATCCCCACCTCACCTCAGCAACCCTATCTCTTCCATCTCTATCTCCAAAACCCCTCTCTATCTCTCTCACCCCCTCTCTCACATCATACACTCTCTCACCACTCTCTTTCACCCACACCCTTCTCTCTCACCCCCTCTCTTTTGCCCCTTCTTTCACCCACTTCTCTCTCATCACCTTAGCTCACCCTCTCTTTCTCTAACCCCCCGCATACACTGATCACACCCTCCAATCCCCCCCCCCCACATGTCACTTACACCAATCCACCCCTCACCACCACCACTGTCCACACCCCCCTAGCCCCAACCAAATCCAATCAGCAAATTAGCAAGCAGAAATTATGTGCTGTAACCTCTAGCAACTAATCAGTGTCCAGTAATGTTATGCTTTAACCTCTGGCAACCAATCCCAATTGCTGCCTGATCTGCTGCACTAAACTGATTTGGAGTTTAGCTGTTATTTACTCTATGTTTCAAAGCAAGGTGGAGAGCAAAATTGCATGAGGGGGGGGGGGGGGGCAAAGAAAAGTTTGCCCAGGGTCCAATCAATATTAAAGACAGCCCTGACGATGCACATTTATTGGACAGGGGTTATTTAAACTATAAATAATGTAGTTCAAACCACTGTTAAGGGATACCCCAAACAATGTTTACTAGATGTTCTTAGTGATCTTTCGGTCCAAGATCCATGTAGGGAAGCCATAGCTAGGGCTGTTTCAGGCCTGCAGATTGATTATTTGGCCTCATAAGTCTGCAGAACTTCTGACACATGCAGACTTGATAAAACCAATGGGAGAGGCGCTTAGAGTGGAACGATATATATACCAACACAGAGGGTATGCAGGCAAATTCGAGAAGGTATAGTATAGACAGGCTCCTTCTTTGACAGGGAATGCAGGACCTTCTATATTAATTTATATCCAATTTATCTGCATTATCATTTGTTCCATGGTGTGATGTGTTTATTTTTCGTAAGATTTATGTCCATTAGTACACTGTGCTTAGATGCCTAAAAACATTTTGATTTGTGGATATTGCACCCAATGTCTACTTTCAGTGTATTATGCAGTTTTAGCAATAAACTATTTTCTGTTTAAAAATAAAGATATACTTAATTTACTACATTCCCATGTTCATGTGTGCCGCACCACCTTTGTTGTTACCTTTAGGTGTAATTTCACATGTTGTTCACTCGAAATGTATGCTATTTGTCTGCTGTTACCCCTGCAGGGGCTTGCACCATTGTGATTTTATGTTGTTGCAATGCGTCATGGACATTTAAAGTGATGTTGCACATAAAAAAAAAAAAAAATTCATCAAAATTCCTAAAATAAATAAAAAAAAAAATATTTGGAAATAGTTTTTTTAATTCACCTCTAAATGCCTGTTGCTAGGGGGTCCCTCGTAGTCTGCCTCCTTCAGCAGTGCCAGGGCTGGTGACATCACTTCCCCCCGGCGCAGGAAGGGCTCAGCTCTGCCCTCTCCCTTCTGTCAGTCACCTGGGACATGTGACAGGTTCCAGATGACTGCGTGGCCAATCATGGTGCGCTTGCGCATGTGCAGTGGGTGCCCGGCTGTGAAGCCACAGCCGGGTGCCCACACTTATGAGGGCACCGCCGAGCGGAGGGGGGAACGAAGCCCAGCATCACTGGACCCTGGGACAGGCAAGCGTCTGATTATTAAAAGTCAGCAGCTGCAGTATTTGTAGCTGCTGACTTTTTTTTTTTTTTTTTTAAGGGGGACTCTAAGTTTAGTTCACATGCTGCTATCTAGTGACCTTTTGTGGTAATGAATGTGTTCAAGTTTATTTTCCCCTTATGTTATGACATACTTCCTTTGTATGCAATGCTCTACCCTTCTTCCTGTGTTTTGTACTTCCTGTGTCATCAATGGAGTAACAAGCCTCATGTAGCAGAGAGAATGTATTCTACATTGTAAGCTACAGACAATATCATCATCTCTTGACCACACAATACCACAACCTGTTCATCTGTTTGTATCCTGTCATCTGCTGTAATCTGATGTTCAGAATAAAAGCATCTTGTGGATGGAAATGGGTATTGGTGAGTTCAAGCTATCTGATGAGGATTGTCCATAGTGATTATATCTGCTTATACAGGCCAGACATAAAGGTCTCACAAGTGATAGATCGCTTCACAACAATCGGAGTCAGAATAGTCAAAAGATGTATAGAATTCCCACAGCCTGCTGTGTATATGTGTGCGCCTGATCTGCAATCCAGCTCAGTGTCATCTGCCATCTTGTGAAGCACATGGTCACAAGATATTTACTGAACCTCATGTGAATGTTAAAAACTGTTTCTCTACATTGAACTGTGTTACCCCCCTCTGTCTAAGCTGCTGTTCATCTTTTTGAAGAGACAGTACCATTGCTTGTAAAATAGTGAAAAATGTCCAGACAAGACTGTGAGCACCCTACTATGGCTGAACCAACACAGATTCACCATGCCTCTGAACCCGCAGATGTACACTGAGCAGATTCCACAGATATTGCCAAACAGAGTGTATAACCCAAACTTACAATAAAACCTACACAGAAACTCAGAGAAAATTATGAAGCCACTAGAGATGAGTTCTCCAGCAACCTGTCAGACTTATGGGACAAAACTTCACACTGCATGTTAGTTTTGTCACACTTTAATGATCAACCAGCTGAACTAAGACTCGACAGATAAGCGATCTATAGTGTACGAAAGCTACCAGTGGCTATTTGCAAAATACACAATTTTCTTGCAGGACTGTAACATAGAGGACTCTTCAGCAGAACTGACCAGGGCTGATGCACTAAACCAACAAAGGGATCTCTTAGTGCAAAAGGCCCAGTGTAAGGCAGAACTCCATTGCGCAACTGCAGGAGACCAGATCTCACAGATCCATATCAACCAAGCACACGGCACGTTCTTCTAGATCCTCCTTCAGATCGCTCCAGAAGTTCAACGTTAAGGGACAAGCTAATAGAGACCCATACAATGATCACGCAGAACCAGCTCCACCACTTCAAAGATACAATGAGTGCTGGTACCTGCCTTTCTTTGGAGTGTATCATCCACGTAAGCCAAAGCAAATTAGGGTAATATTTGACTCCAGTGCTAAGCATCAAGACGTATCCCTGAATGATGTTCTTCTCACTGGTCCAAACCTAACCAACAACCTTGTAGGTATACTTATGAGTTTCAGAAGAGAGCCAGTTACCATAACTGCTGACATAATGTTTCATTGCTTCATTGTATGCGAAGACCATCGGAACTTCCTAAGGTTTCTATGGCCCCGTAACAGCAACATGGACAATGAGATGATTGAATACCGCATGAAGGTACATGTTTTCAGAAATAGTCCCTCACCCGCTGTTGCAACATATGATTGACGGAGAAAAGGAGTATGGTATGGATGCTCAACACTTTGTTGAGAGAGACTTCTATGTGGACGACGGACTTAAATCTTTACCTACAGACAAAGAAGCCATAGACCTGCTCCAAAGGACAAGGTATGCTTTCCGAGGCTAAACTCAGACTACACAAGATTGCCTCAAATAGTGTTGCTGTTATGAAAGCCTTTCAACCTGGCGATCATGCCACAGGGTTTAAAGACTTGAATATTGGAATGGACATACCACTTGTACAGAGAAGTCTGGGCCTATGGTGGGACTTATTAAAAGACACCTTCGGCTTTCAGGTCAGTTTTGCAGACAAGCCATTTACCAAACCTGGTGTTCTGTCAGTAGTGAACAGCCTATACGATCCATTGGGATTCGTAGCTCCCATTACCATACAAGGTAAATGTTTACTTAGACAGTGCTCAGAGACTATTAAAGATTGGGATGCTCCACTACCAATAAATCAGCTTTCAAAGTGGGAGTCCTGGAAACAGAAAATATCTACATGCCTTAGATGGAATCCATATACCACGCTGCTATACTTCTGCCTCTCTTGCCACAAGTCAGAGTAAAGAGCTTCACATCTTCTCAGATGCATCTACTGAGGCCATAGCAGCTGTCACTTACCTCAAGGTAAGAGATTCTTCTAATCAAGTCCACATAGGGTTTCTGTTTGGGAAAGCTAAGTTAGCACCTAAGCCTGAACACACAATTCTCAGACTCGAACTTTGTGGGACTGTGCTACCTGTAGAAATAGCAGATTTCATACTGCGTGAGCTAGACATTCAGATAGGTGACGTCAGATTCTACACAGACAGCAAAGTTGTTCTGGGCTACATATACAACCAGACTAAACGTTTCTATGTCTATGTCAGCAACCGTATAGAGAGAATCAGGAGATCATCTAAACCTGAACAATGGCATTATGTTCCATCTGAGATTAACCCAGCAGATCATGCCACCAGGCCAGTGTCTGTAATGCCCCGTACACACGATCGGACTATCTGGCAGACTTCCGCCCCGTGTGTGGGCTCCGGACTGGCCATCTGTGCACTAGTCCTCGGACTTTTGAAATGAACGGACTTGCCCGCACACAGAGAAAAGTCCATTCATTTTGAACGTGGCTCCAGGTAAACTGGACTAGTGAAGGAGGTCAATGTCGCCGCCTCCATTGGTGAGATTGACACGTCACTGGCCCCATCACCTGGTATGGACTTGAAGGGGAAGCCCTATGCCAAAAAAAACAGCATGGGGGTCCCCTCCAAGGTCCATATCAGAGCCTTATCCGGCTGGTCAGGAAAGGGGGTGGGGACGAGCGAGCGCCCCCCCTCTTGACCCGTACCAGGCCGCGTGCCCTCAACATGGGGGGGTACTTTGGGGAAGGGGGGCCCTGCGGCCCCCCACCCCAAAGCACCTTGCCCCCATGTTGATGAGGACAAGGGCCTTGTCCCAACAACCCTGGCCGTTGGTTGTCGGGGTCTGTGGGCGGGGGCTTATTGGAATCCGGGAGCCCCCTTTAATAAGGGGGCCCCCAGATCCCGGCCTCCCACCCTATGTGAATGAGTATGGGGTACAATGTACCCCATACTCATTCACATAGCGTGGGAGGCCGGTATCTGGGGGCCCCCCTTATTAAAGGGGGCTCCCGGATTCCAATAAGCCATTCACCTGGTGAAAAAACTGTAAATAAAATACAACACAAGCTTTTAAAATAATTTATTGCACAGCTCCGGTGGTCTTCTGTCTTGGGGGGTCTTCTCGCTGGACTTCTCCGCTATCTTCTGCTAGCTCTTTTACTAGTGGAGGAACCCGGCTTTCTTCTTCTTCGTCGCCGCAGCCGCCGCCCGGGGGTTTTCTTCTGACTTTGGGGGTCTTGTCCCCCTCTTCAGGGTCTTGTCCTCCGCTTTCTTCTCCCAGCTCTTTTACTAGTGGTGGCCCGGTCTTCTGTCGCCGCCGTCTCTTCTTCCGACTTCGGGGGTCTTGTCCCCCTCTTTGGTTCTTCTTGCCGGGCCTCCGTTTTTCTTCCTATAGCTCTTTTACTAGCGGTGGCCCGGTCTTCTGTCGCCACCGCTGCCTTCTCTTCTTCCTTAAGATGTTGACTCGACGCTGTCTCTGGCCGCAATAACCGGGACGTGTTGTGCGGCGACTTATATAGGGACAATGGGCGGGGTCACCGGGCGATGTCCCCGCCCCTTATGATGTCACAGCCCCAGAGGATGTTGGGACTGTGACATCATAAGGGGCGGGGTCATCATGTGACATCACCCAGCGACCCCGCCCATTGTCCCTATATAAGTCGCCGTACAGCACATCCCTGTCATTGCGGCCAGAGATAGTGTTGAGTCAACATCTCAAGGAAGAAGAGAAGAGAAGGCTGCAGCGACAGAATACCGGGCCACTGCTAGTAAAAGAGCTATCGGAAGAAAGCGGAGGCCTGGCAAGAAGGACTATATTGGGATTATATTGGATGTAAATAGATTCCCTCGAAGTTTAACTCTTAGAAAACATTACTTTCAAGTCCCCATGGACAATAGGGAGATCCTTCCTGATGACCCCAGGCCAGGTGAGTCTTCGCCCCCTTCACCTACTATGTTTAAGGAGATTTGTGCATTGCAGGATCTAATTGATCTCATGGAGGAGTCTAATCCTTCTCCTGTTGACCCTGCGGACACACATGTTGGCATTTCATTTAAAGTCAAATCTGATTTTTATCCGGTAGGGTCTCAGGGTAAGGATTTGGATCTCTTTCAGAAAATGGTGGAGGGTGACTTGACGCGTTTGGCCCGGTGTTGTTGCCGGAGATCAGTGGTTCATAATTTGTCTCCATCTGAGAGGTCAGCTCTCAAAATGTTGGAAGCTGACAAGAACATAGTTATTAGAAATGAGGACAAGGGAGGTAGAGTGGTGGTTTTGGATTCAGATATGTATAAACAGGAAGCTCTTCGTCAGCTATCAGATACACACGTACCAACCACTTGCCTCCAACCCCACTTCGGCTTTCAAAAAAGTTTTATGTACCTTGTTAGATGGAGCGGTTCGTGCTGGCCTCTTCTCTGATAGAGAAAAGGAGCTCTTTGTTCCTGCACATCCTGTCATTCCAGTGTTCCACCACTTACCCAAGGTTCATAAGGGTCTTTCTCTACTCACAGGCAGACCGATAGTCGCCGGCATAGGTTCCCTCAATGAACGTTTGGGTGAGTGGGTGGACGGTCAGTTACAGCCCCTTGTCCTTGAACTCCAGGATATCTCAGGGACACAAAACAGCTTCTCAATAAACTACAGGGTTTTTCATGGCATGATAATTACAAATGGATCAGCTGCGATGTGTCTAGCTTGTATTCCGCATCATTTAAGCCTCCAGGCGGTGGCTTGGTTTCTGAAAAAATCTGGCAAATATTCTTTATTGCTTCAAGAGTTTATTTTACAGGCATTGGAATATTTGTTAACTCACAACTATTTTATGTTTGATGGGGGCTACTATCGCCAGAGATGCGGGGCCTCTATGGGGGCTAAATTTTCGCCCTCCCTTGCCAACCTTTACATGGGTTGGTGGGAGAGGTCCCGCATCTTTGGACATGATAGCCCCCGTCGTTTGGATACAGTTTTTTTCTGTCAGCACATTGATGATCTCCTGTTTATCACTTCAGACAGTAACGCGAATCTTGACGCATGGCTTTTGTATGTAAATGATAATGACCTGAATTTGAAATTTACTGGAATGCTGAGCACCAGCAGTATTGACTTCCTTGATGTCAGGTTAACTGGAGCCATCCATACCGGACTATTTAATAAGCCCACTGCGGGCAATGCCCTGTTGAGAGTGGATTCTGCCCACCGGGACATACCTTAAAAAGGTGTTCCTTATGGACAGTTTCTTAGGCTGAAGCGTATATGTAGCTCCTCCGAAAGTTTCATGCGGAGGCAGCAGACATGATTCAGCGTTTTAGGGACAGGGAGTACTCGGAAAAGGCTATACATAGTGCGTACACTGCAGCTGATGCTGTCCCAAGGAGCTCTCTTCTCGGGGAGAACAGAGCTGGGTACAAGGGATGTAAAAGCAAAAAGAACTGGTCAACCGATTTCTCGAACAATATTCTGATCTTTTCCACCCCATGTAGCCTAGAACAGGGGTCATCAACCCCCGGGCCGCGGCCCAAAGCCGGGCCGTGCCGCCTCTCTAGGTGGGCCGCAGCTCCAAGGACACTGTCAGGTCCGAGATTATCAACCCCCGGGCCGCGGCCGGCTAAGGCTTCAGCTTCACCGCTGACGGAGAAAACTGTCAGCGGTGCGGCCGGCCGAACAAGCAGAGCAGATGACCTCATCTCTCTGCGCTACGCACAGGCGCGCCGCTGTCCCGTCCTGGCTACAGTTACACAGAAGCGGCGGCTAATGAGAGAGAGAGAGAGAGAGTGACCTCATCTCTCCCCGCCCACCCTCACTGAACTTACTTTCCCGCAGTCTCCAACGGCTCCTCCCCTCACTCCCATGCTGGAACTGTAAGTACATTGCACTCTGCACTCCTAATATTTTATTATAATTAATATTAATTTAATTTAATTAATTTAATTAATTTAATTTAATTTAATTAATTGGGAAATTAATATTATTTCTGCAATGGGACATCAAATATTATTTCTGCAATGGGACAACTAATATTATTTCTATCACGGGACATTAAATATTATTTCTGCAATGGGACATTAAATATTATTTCTGCAATGGGACATCTAATATTATTTCTGCAATGGGACATCTAATATTATTTCTATCACGGGACATTAAATATTATTTCTGCAATGGGACATCTAATATTATTTCTATCACGGGACATCTAATATTATTTCTATACTGGGACATTTAATATTATTTCTATCATGGGACATTTAATATTATTTCTATCATTGGACATCTAATATTATTTCTATCATGGGACATCTAATATTATTTCTATACTGGGACGTTTAATACTATTTTTATACTGGGACTTTTAATAATCCTTTTAATACTTTTATACTGGGACCGTTATAATACTTTTATAGTGGGACTGTTATAATAAAACCAATTAGTGACAATCTGTTACGCTTTGGTGGCAGGTGACAGTGACAATCCACATCTGCTGGCAGCTGACATTGACAATCCACATCTGGGGGCAGAAAAGTGGCAATCCACATCTGGTGACAGGTCGCAGCAGTGGCAATCCACATCTGGTGACAGGTCGCAGCAGTGGCAATCCACATCTGGTGACAGGTCGCAGCAGTGGCAATCCACATCTGGTGACAGGTCGCAGCAGTGGCAATCCACATCTGGTGACAGGTCGCAGCAGTGGCAATTCCCATCTGAAGACAGGCCGCAGCAGTGGCAATTCCCATCTGAAGACAGGCCGCAGCAGTGGCAATTCCCATCTGAAGACAGGCCGCAGCAGTGGCAATTCCCATCTGAAGACAGGCCGCAGCAGTGGCAATTCCCATCTGAAGACAGGCCGCAGCAGTGGCAATTCCCATCTGAAGACAGGCCGCAGCAGTGGCAATTCCCATCTGAAGACAGGCCGCAGCAGTGGCAATTCCCATCTGAAGACAGGCCGCAGCAGTGGCAATTCCCATCTGAAGACAGGCCGCAGCAGTGGCAATTCCCATCTGAAGACAGGCCGCAGCAGTGGCAATTCCCATCTGAAGACAGGCCGCAGCAGTGGCAATTCCCATCTGAAGACAGGCCGCAGCAGTGGCAATTCCCATCTGAAGACAGGCCGCAGCAGTGGCAATTCCCATCTGAAGACAGGCCGCAGCAGTGGCAATTCCCATCTGAAGACAGGCCGCAGCAGTGGCAATTCCCATCTGAAGACAGGCCGCAGCAGTGGCAATTCCCATCTGAAGACAGGCCGCAGCAGTGGCAATTCCCATCTGAAGACAGGCCGCAGCAGTGGCAATTCCCATCTGAAGACAGGCCGCAGCAGTGGCAATTCCCATCTGAAGACAGGCCGCAGCAGTGGCAATTCCCATCTGAAGACAGGCCGCAGCAGTGGCAATTCCCATCTGAAGACAGGCCGCAGCAGTGGCAATTCCCATCTGAAGACAGGCCGCAGCAGTGGCAATTCCCATCTGAAGACAGGCCGCAGCAGTGGCAATTCCCATCTGAAGACAGGCCGCAGCAGTGGCAATTCCCATCTGAAGACAGGCCGCAGCAGTGGCAATTCCCATCTGAAGACAGGCCGCAGCAGTGGCAATTCCCATCTGAAGACAGGCCGCAGCAGTGGCAATTCCCATCTGAAGACAGGCCACAGCAGTGGCAATTCCCATCTGGTGGCAGGCTTTGCCAACTAGCCAAAATGAGTAAAAAACAAATGTCACTGCAGAGCTTTTTTGAAAAGGGGCAAAGACCCAATGATGAGACAACAGAAGACTGTTCTAAGACTGCAAACAAAAAGAAAGCTGCATTTAAAAGAAAATACCAAGAGTCCTATTTAAATTATGGGTTCATTGCATCAGGTGATTCACATTCTCCAAACCTGCTTTGTATAATATGTGGTGAGCGGCTATCCAATGAAGCCATGAAACCTTCAAAACTGCTTCGCCATATGGAGACCAAACACCCTTCATTAAAAGACAAGCCGGTTGAGTTTTTCAAAAGAAAAAAACGTGAACACGAAGGACAGAAGCAATTATTGAAGACCACCTCTTCGATAAATGCGTCTGCATTGAGAGCCTCATTCTTAGTGGCTAACCGTATTGCTAAATCTAAGAAACCATTTACAATCGGAGAACAGTTGATCCTGCCTGCTGCAAAGGACATTTGCCGTGAAATTTTAGGAGAGGCTGCGGTTGAAAAGGTGGCGCATGTTCCTCTTTCGGCTAGCACTGTAGCTAGACGAATAAATGAAATTGCAGAGGATATTGAAACGCAACTGATAGAGAGAATTAAGGAGTCACCATGGTATGCCATACAAGTCGATGAGTCTACTGATGTTGACAACAAGGCAACAATGCTTGTTTTTGTTCGATATGTTTTCCAGGAGGATGTCCATGAGGATATGCTATGTGCACTCTTCTTGCCGACCAACACCACAGCTGCAGAATTGTTCAATTCTTTAAATGAGTATATGTCAGGAAAACTGAATTGGTCGTTTTGTGTTGGTGTATGCACGGATGGAGCTGCTGCCATGACTGGGCGGCTTTCTGGTTTTACCACTCGGGTCAAGGAGGTTGCTTCCGAATGTGAGTCTACGCACTGTGTCCTCCATAGAGAAATGCTGGCTAGCCGAAAAATGTCACCTGAACTGAACAACGTTTTGCAGGCTGTGATTAAAATAATCAACCACATTAAAGTACATGCCCTTAACTCACGTCTGTTCGAACAGCTCTGTGAGGAGATGGATGCAGAGCACACTCGTCTTCTCTTATACACAGAAGTGAGATGGCTTTCTAAAGGTAGATCACTGAGCAGAGTGTTTGAGTTACGAGAGCCGCTCCAGAGATTTCTTTCTGAAAAACAGTCACCACTTGCAGCACATTTCAGTGTCACAGAATGGGTCACAAAACTTGCTTACTTGTGTGACATATTTAACCTGCTCAACGAACTCAATCTGTCACTTCAGGGGAGAATGAGAACTGTGTTTAAGTCTGCTGATAAAGTGGCTGCATTCAAAGCCAAACTGGAATTATGGGGGCGACGAGTCAACAATAATATTTTTGACATGTTTCCAACCTTATCAGAGCTTTTGAAAGAGACTGAGCCAGAACCTTCTTTCACACAGCTGGTGCATGATCACCTCTATCAGCTTTCAAATGAATTTGAGCATTATTTCCCATCCTCAAAAGACCCCCGAATTGGGAAGGAATGGATCCGTGACCCATTTGTGAATAAGCCAGGTGAATCCACTCTGTCCGTGCTAGAAGAGGATCAACTGCTTGAGATCGCAAATGATGGTGGCCTTAAAAGTATGTTTGAGACGACTTCAAACCTCCATACGTTCTGGATTAAAGTCAAGGCAGAATATCCTGCAATTGCCACAAAAGCGCTGAAAAGCTTGCTGCCATTTCCAACATCCTATCTTTGTGAAGCTGGATTTTCTGCAGTGACAGCAACCAAAACAAGATTACGGAGCAGACTGGACATAAGCAACACACTTCGAGTGTCACTGTCTCCTATCACCCCAAGATGGGACCGCCTAGTTGCAGTAAAACAAGCTCAGGGATCCCACTGATTCTGCATTATGGTGAGTAGAACTATTTCATTTTATATTCCAATGTAATAGAAATAACGTGCTTCAGTCACCCTGACACCATAACACTGTTTAGTTGCAGGGAAACAAGCTTGGGGCTCCCACTGATTCTACATTACATTGAGTGGAACTATATAATCATTGTATTATATTGTAATAATATAAATAATGCACTTCAATCGTCCCGATATTATGGTATCAGGATGATTGAACCGATAACGCACCACATCGCGATTCCTCCCCCCCCCACCGGGCCTTGGAAAAATATTCTTCCACAAAACCGGGCCTTGGTGCCAAAAAGGTTGGGGACCACTGGCCTAGAATACACTAAAGTTAAGAAGATCATTACTAAATATCTCCCCATTCTGTATAATGATTCTATTTATAACAAGATCCTCTCTAATGGCATTAAAATGGTATCCCGAAGAGCTCCAACATTGGGCAGCCTTTTATCACCAAGCCCATTTACTTCAGATAGATCAGAGTTTAGTTGGCTACACTTTAAAGGGAACTTCAAGTGTGGAAAAGGAGGATGTAATTATTGTCGCCATATCAAGAGAGGGAAACAAGTTAAATTGTGTGTTAGTGGTAATACTTTTGATAATCCCTGTTTTATTAACACTCAATTCCTTATATACGTAACGTGATTACGTGTGATACCTGTCAGATACAGTACGTGGGATGCACCACGTTTCACTTAAAAGACAGGTTACACGACCACCTATATGATATTGAGAAAAACAGAACCACCAATGTAGCCAAACATTGGATTCACACCCATGACAAGGGCACCACTAGCCTTTCGATCCAGGGTATTGAAAGAATTGTCACTCCCAAGAGAGGAGGTGACAGGTTCCAAATACTTAGCAGACGTTAAGTTTTTGGGATTTTTTTCTCTCAATACTAGAATTCTGACTTAACTTTGAATGGGACGTCTCCCATTTTTATGAGTAAAAGTTGTCGTTTAGTCAGGTTCCCATTTTCTATACTTAATTTTTATCCTTTTTTCATTGATTTATCCATCATATCATTGCTTCTTCTGACACTGGTTACCGTATTTCATTTTGCTATGGTATACTTGTATCCTTTCCCAATAGATTCCCCCCTTAATGCACACTCCATTGGTTATATTTATTAGCTTTTTTTCAGCTGGTCCACTTATTATGGGGGGGGTTTCATATTGGAAGGTTTCTGCCGTTATCTAACCCTTTTTCGGCCTGGGTTAATGAGTTGTATTCACATTAGAATTAATTTAGATTTCTTACACTTCTGATACCAGGCGGTTTACAAGGTATTTTTGCTGTCTCATTGATATATTTATAGTATATTTGTATGTCTACCAAAGGATTATATGTTCTTACCTTTATACTTATTATTTTTTCATTATATAGTGTCCCCTTGGTCAAGATTAGATGGCATTAATACTTGGCAGACACTTCTGCATACATTTCTACATGCTTCATGTGTATTTGGTTTTATTCTATGGGTTTTATTTTTATGAGGGTTCATATGTGTTATAATTATGTCTATGTATATGCTAGAGGGTATACAAATATCTGGAGGATCCCATTTGTTTATGCGTCTGTATAAAATGACATTTTTGTCTGTTTATAAGTTGGCAGAATTGTTTATGATCCAGGTTTATATGCATGTTTTTCTATAGTCTGTGGAAATGTATAACTTCATTTATAGTCACACTTTTATTTTTCTTTATTTTTTCTACTTTGGTTTAACTATCCCACAAACGTTAAGATCATATCGTTATAGCCTAATGCTGGCCATACATGGTTAGAATATTGTTCGGAAAAACGTCCGCTATGCTCGATCGTTGGAAATTCGAAACGTTAGTGCTTACATTTAGATTCTCAAAATGCAAATTTTGTACCGAAAAAAAACCCCAACATGTTGGATTTTTTCGCAAAAACGGATTGATTTTCGAACAATTAGTAGTGTAATCGAACTAAAATATAGTTTGAAAAATCTACAGCGCATGCGCGTTTCCACTGCTTATATAATCGATCGAAGGCAATTGTACTATTGATGTTGTTATCGAGTGATAATATGTCGAATATTGAGCGGCATCTATTAATACAATGTTGGCGTTTTCGCATGCACGTTCGACAAATTTTACAATTTGCAAACGTTTTTTCCGAACGATATTCTAACCGTGTATGGCCAGCATTATTGAGCACAGTTGGTTGCTTCGATATCATGCTGGTTGTGCTTGATTGCAGCACACCATTGAGATCGTTTAACATTCAGCCTCTTTTACACATACAAGGATTAACCGTTTCTAGGCCGCCGACACATGCATTTTTAGAGTTTCATGGAATCTCGATTGATTGATGTGATTCTACATACAAACCATCATGTAGTAGCTTTGTTACATTTTATTAGAGCTTCACTGAATCGGTCAGATCACCAAGGCATTACACCGATGGTGTTTGTCTGCATTATACAACTGGGGTACTTATCCAGCCTCTGCATCTAAGGGCCGATAAAACTTTTTTGATGCCGGTTTGCAGACTGCTAGGTTTTGATGGCATGTGCCCGATTATTGAAATACTGCGCCGATTTTAGTTGGTGGCAACATGACATTGATAGTGTAGGATTCATTTAGTTTCCATGCCATTGGCTTGATCAACCATCTTTCATTTAACTCTTTACACAAACATCTTTTTTATGTAAACATTTTTGATTTACGTTTATGTATTTATTTAGTAAATTTTTTCTTTGCATATTTTGATACTTGTTTTTACACAGCATAACAGTCATGCATACATTGACTATTGAACTATGGGGTGTTTGATTTGTATGTATATACGTGCATCGTGTTGTTCCTGGTCTGTCCGTTGTATGTGGAGACGTCTTTACATGTATGGTGCATACCAGATTTTTTGGATGCCCCATTTTTACGTTCAGCCTATGTATTGTCATTTATATTCACACTCATTTTGTTGTTACGCGTTTATACTTACACTGTTCCACATACACAAGTGGCTCATATACTATTTATTTATTACTATACATATGCATGTGTTCACACACACACGTCTATATAGGTATATACACTTTAAAAAAATATGAATTAAGTAATGCTACATTAAGTCTAATGAATATATAGTCACTTATTTTACACACCTTCATGGACATTTTACTCATGTTTAAACTTGCACTGTTGTTTCACTGTTTTTATTTACATTATTTTTATTTTATTTTTCACATAACACTTTTTTTTTTTTTTTTTATATAAAGTTTTTTAAATTTAAGAATATATGTATGCACCTTGCTCCATGCAGTGAATGTTGATCAAGGTCTTGGTTTTGCAAAAACACTGATTGTCTTATTTGATTCACACTAATGCCGCGTACACACGATCAAACAATCGGGTGGAAAAGTCCAGCAAACTCAAGTCCGCCGGACAATCCCCCCCGTGTGTAGCCTCCGGCATACTTTTTTGACCCGATAGTACGGCGGACTTAGAAAGTAGTTTTGCACTCCAATCTTCCCGCCGGACTCGCATTTCGGCGGACAATCCGGCCGTGCGTATGCCAGTCTGATATACTTTTGAAATGAACAGACTTTTCCCACCCAGAGAAAAGTCCGTTCATTCAAGCGGGTCTCCAGGTAGGCGGGGTCCTCAACAGACCCTTGTCCGAGCACGCTATCCGGTCGGCCAGGGAAAGAGGGGCGAGCGAGTGCCCCCTCCTCCTGAGCCATACCAGGCCGCGTGCCCTCAATATGGGGGGTGCCTTGGGGAAGGGGGAGCCGCGCACCCCCCCACCCCAAAGCACCTTGTCCCCATGTTGATGAGGACAAGGGCCTCTTCCCAACAACCCTGGCCGTTGGTTGCCGGGGTCTGCGGGCGGGGGGCTTATCGGAATCCGGGAGCCCCCTTTAATAAGGGGGACCCCCGGATACCGGCCCCCCACCCTATGTGAATGAGTATGGGGTACAATGTACCCCTACCCATTCACCTGTAAAATAAAGTACCAAAAAAAAACACAACACACAAGATAAAATAGTTTATTGCACAGCTCCGGGGGTCTTCCGTCTTCGGGGGTCTTTTCGCCGGACTCCTCCGCTATCTTCTTCTAGCTCTTTTGCTAGCGGAGGAGCCCGGTATTCTTATTAGTCGCCGCGGCCTCTTCTTCTGACTTCGGGGGTCTTGTCCCCCTCTTCGGTTCTTCTGCCGGGCCACCGCGCCTTCTTATAGCTCTTTTACAGGCGGTGGTCCGGTCTTCTGTCGCCGCCACCGCCTTCCGTTGTTCTTCTGGCATTGCGGCCGGAGAGAGCTTCGAGTCAACATCTCCAGGAGAAGAACGGAAGGCGGCAGCGGCAACAGAAGACCGGAAAAGGGGGACAAGACCCCCGAAGTCGGAAGAAGAGGCCGCGGCGTCGAAGAATGCCGGGCTCCTCCGCTAGCAAAAGAGCTAGAAGATAGCGGAAGAGTCCGGCGAGAAGACCCCCGAAGACGGAAGACCCCCGGAAGTTGTGCAATAAACTATTTTATCTTGTGTGTTTTTTTTTGTACTTTATTTTACAGGTGAGTGGGTAGGGGTACATTGTACCCCATACTCATTCACATAGGGTGGGGGGCCGGTATCCGGGGGCCCCCTTATTAAACATGGGGACAAAGTGCTTTGGGGTGGGCTGCGCGGCCCCCCCTTCCCCAAGGCACCCCCCATGTCGCGGCCTGGTACGGCTTCAGGAGGGGGGGGGCACTCGCCCCTCCTTTCCTGGCCGGCCAGCGTGCTCGAACAAGGGTCTGTTGTGGACTTGGGGGGACCCCACAACGATTTTTTTCAGCGTTGGGGTTCCCCTTTAAGTCCCTACCAGGTGGCGGGGCCAGCGACATCTCCTTCGTGGGCCCCGCCTACCTGGAGACGCGCTCAAAATGAGCTGACTTTCCTCCGCGTGTGTGGGCGACTCCGTTCATTTCAAAAGTAGGGCGGATAGTACGGCGGACTTAGTACGCTGTATTAGTCTGCTGAAAAAGTTCCGTGTGTGGGCAAGTAGCCCGTTCGGAAAGTCCAACGGACAGTCTGGCGGGAAGTCCGCCAGACTAAGTCTGTCGGATAGTCGGCTACGTGTGTACACGGCGTAAGAGCCTTTGTTTCTTGTCAAATGGAATCAGATGGACTAGGTGGGCCAGGAACCAGGTGATGTTTTCATTTTTTGATCGGATCATTACATGGCTCCGCCCCCTTGTCAAATTGCAATACCCTATTTATTTGTTGTTTGCCCTCATGTTTGTCAGCTATGAATAAGCACTCTGTAGTGTGAAATGCGTTAGCTGTTGGTTCTTGCTGTGATGTCACTTGTAGTGCTCCTGTGATTTTTTTTTGAATAAAGGCACCGATTTTGTTTTGGAGTGCGGCCGTCCAGAGACTTCTCATTACCTACTGTGTTTTATTTACACTTTTTTCACCAGGTGAATGGGTAGGGGTACATTGTACCCCATACTCATTCACATAGGGTGGGGGGCTGGTATCTGGGGGCCCCCTTATTAAAGAGGGTTCCCAGATTCCGATAAGCCCCCCGCCCGCAGACCCCGACAACCAACGGGGCATAGAAAAAAAAAAAAAAAATATATATATATATATATATATATATATATATATATATATATATATATATATATATATATATATATATATATATATATATATATATATATATATATATATATATAGTTTTCCTAACCATTTTTCTATGGACATTTAGGTTTAGTTCACATGCTGCCATCTAGTGACCTTTTGTGCTAATGCATTTGTGTTCTCAAGTTTTTCCCCTTGTGGTATGACATACTTGCTTTGCATGCAATGCTCCACCCATCTTCCTGTGTTTTGTACTTCCTGTGTCATCAATGGAGTAACAAGCCTCATGTAGCTGAGCACATGTATTCCACATTGTAAGCTACAGAAAATATCATCTTTTGACAGAACAATACCACAACCTGTTCATCTGTTTGTATTCTGTCATCTGCTGTAATCTGTTGTTCATAATAAAAGCATCTTGTGGATGGAAATCGGTATTGGTGAGTTCAAGCTATCTGATGAGGATTGTCCTCAATGATTAGATCTGCTTATACATATGCAACATTGACTGCGAGTCCACATATACTGTGTTTTATTCCTTTAACAAACATTGTTTTCAGTTTCAAATAAAACAATTCAGGGCACCAAAGAAAATCTGACTCTTTTACTAGCAACAAGTTAAACACAAATACAGTATACATGGGTGTTCCTATGTAGGGATGGCCGAACGGTTCGCCCGGCAGCCGGTTCGCGGCAAATTTTGCCTGTTCGAGATTCGCCTGATCGGCGGACTATTGCCGCTGTTCGCACGGCGGACTTAACTGTTTACAGTGTGAAAGAACTTTGACCCATCCATCATGGGGTACAGGACAACCAATTGAGACATTTCAGCACATGGACAATTGGACATTCCCCCTAACTTGTAAATAGACCCGATCCGGCAGCCATTTTACATTCTCTCTTATGTCATTATAGGGAGAGGTTGCTGTGTGGAGCAGGGAGAGACTTGTGGCCCTAATAGCTAGCGATTTGTGTCACTGCAAAGTCCTTTTAACTGGTATAGGTGTACAGTATATAGGGTTGTACACGTATAATATACTTTCTTGCGTATATATATATATATATATATATATATATATATATATATAGCGTTTTTGCCGTGATTTGCGTTTTTTTTCTTTTTTCACTGCATATATCTGGCTGCTAAGCAACCACAGTGTAAAAAAAAAAAAAAAAAAAAAAAAAAAAAACGCAGCAAAATTGCCGTAAAAATGCTTGTCCAAAAACGCGACAAGCACCGCAAAAACGCTCAAAAGCAACATGCATAGATGTGAATCGAGCCTAAGGCTAGATTCACACCTATGGCATTTTTTTGTGCTTTTTACATTTTGCAGATTTGCACTACAGAACGTGTTCTATAGGAAACCATGCTAAATGGACTGTAGTGCAAATCTGAAAAATGCAAAAAGTACTAAAGCTGCATAGGTGTGAATCCAGCCTTAGCCCCTGTACACACGGTCAGACATTCTTCCAACCAAATCCGTCGGATTTTGTCCGACGGATTGTGCCCGAAACTGTTGCATACACACGGTCGGACCAAGTTGTCCGATTTAGCGGTTGCCAAGAACGCGGCGACGTAAGCCGTGTACGGCAGGACTAGAAAAGGGAAGTTCAGCTCCACGTCCGGCACCCTTTGGGCTCCTTCTGCTGATCTCGTGTCCATCGCGTGTTAGTAGAAGTTTGGTGAGAGAC
Source organism: Lithobates pipiens (assembly GCF_037356315.1). NCBI lineage: Eukaryota > Metazoa > Chordata > Amphibia > Anura > Ranidae > Lithobates > Lithobates pipiens. The sequence continues at coordinate 372,549,019 of NW_027507764.1, forward strand.
GATTCGCGCTTTTCAGATTTGTGATTCAGATCGCTACCGCTCTTCAGTTTGTGCTGGTCTTTGCGTATCTGATAATCAGTGCGTGCAGTCAGTAAGTATTTGTTGATCATTGTGGACTATATCTTGGTATAATACGCTTTGAAAGGCATTTCTTATTGTCTGCTTGCTTCTGCTATTCAGGTCGTTCTATCAGGCCTTGTTGTTTATCGGTGCTTTCTGGTGTCCGTTCTGACGAGCCGACCGTTTTCAAACCATGTTTCCTCTACGTACTCGTGGTAGAGTTTATGCTGTGCAGGGGCTTCGTGTTGGGGTTGTTACGTTGACACAAGCCTGGTCCATGAACAGGGAGGGGAGGCGTTTGTGGACCAAGAATTGGTTGTGCCAGCGTGAGCAGTTCTCGCACATGCCTTTGCTCCGTGAGATCCAGCAGAATAATCCTGATGATTTCAGGAATTATCTCCGGATGACGGACCCCGTTTTTCACCGTCTGTTGGCTTTGCTGACCCCTTTTATCAGCAGGATACCTGCATGCGGCAAGCCATCAATCCGGAGCAGAGTCTCATCGCCACGTTGCACTACTTGGCGACAGGGCGAAGCCTTCAGGACCTCAAGTTCTCTATATGCATCTCCCCCCAGGCTCTGGGGCTCATTATTCCAGAGACCTGTTCTGCAATCATTCAGGTCCTGCAGAAGGACTATATGAAGCTAAGTTTTATCCTTTAACATCACATTCTATGTATTTCATGATTGCTAATGTCTTGCATTTCTTTCCTCATTCCCCAATTACCATCATTGCAATATGCTCCAATTCATATACTCTGCCCTTTTGTCCTCAGGCATATTTGCCTCACTAACTTCCCCACCATGCTCTTCTTGGCCCATAAAACTATAGTCTAGTCACTTACCAATGTCTTTTGTCAGCTCCATAGTATTGCTTTCCCCTAAATTGTCTACAAATGTGATGTGTGTGCTTCGATTCATGCAGAGTGATTTTTTTTTTTGGGAGGGGGTTGTGCCAAACTCATTAGGAACCCCCCTCCCCCCCAACTGCTAGCAATCCTCTATCTGATTTTACCAAACTCAATACACACTATACCTACCTTTTTGATGCTCACATTTATGGATGAATTCATCTAAGCAAGTAGTGCAAGGGCCTGCCTCAATACTTTAAAAAGCTTTTTTTAACCTATTAATTATCTGGATATGTAATAGCAGAATGTCAAAAAGTGCTTCCATTTTGGTTTCTTTTTGGTATTATGACACTTCTTACCTGTCCGGTGGGCTGCCAATAGTGTAACTAAGGAGGGGCTTCCCAAAGTAGCACACATTATTTAGCCATTCAGCTCTCAATCAAGTGGAGAGGGTTACCTGTCCTAAACACCCCCCCTCAATTTTTATCAAGGGCCCATCATATGTGGGGGGATGGGGGGGGGTGATGACTCTCATAAGGGGACATTAGACTTTAAATACTCAGTTCCCAAAAGGTTATACTAATTTTGTCACAGAATGTTTATGTCTAATCTGCTTGTAATGTTGATTGGTCAAATTACTAATTTTTGTTCTTGTTTCACTCCAGTGTCCTTCAACGCCACAAGAATGGCAGACTGTGGCCTCCCACTTTGCCAGTCGTTGGGACTTTCCCAATTGTGGAGGAGCAATAGATGGAAAGCACATCCGCATCGTCCCACCACCCAACTCGGGGTCGTACTATTATAACTACAAGGGGTTTCATAGTATCGTGATGTTGGCGGTGGTGTGTGCGACACATGAGTTTTTGTATGTGGACATGGGGCAAAATGGACAGATGTCTTCGCACAGACAGAGTTCTACTGGTGTCTCCAGAGTGGCAGTCTGGGCTTGCCACCCCCAGAGGAGAATCAGGAAGGACTCCCGTTCGTCTTCGTTGCGGATGAGGCGTTTGCCCTGGTGAACCATCTGATGTGGCCTTTCCCCATGAGGACCCTCACCCCCAGACCAGAGTATTTTTAATTTCTGCCTGTCCAGAGCCCCGAAGAGTGGTGGAAAACACTTTTGGTATACTGGCCAGCCGGTTCCGCCTTTTTCTTACGCCTATTCACATGGCGGAATACAAACTGAATCACATAGTGCTGGCGTGCTGTGTTCTTCACAATTATTTGAAAAAAAGGTTCTGTGAACTATGCGGTCTCAGTTAGCCAACAAGAAGCAGACTTGATGGAAAATGCAGATAACCTCACAGGACTTCAACATACTCATCCGGGCTTGCCCCCCCAAAGCGCCCATGATGTTAGAACACAATACATGGACTACTTTGTGGGTAGGGGGGCCATTGATATGCCAGACAATGTCTGAGCGGCATTTTAAAAATACATTTTGATCTGAAACTCCTTCATTTACTGCTTGGCTTGGTTTTAGGTGTCCCCTAGGTATAATTAGGTTTTTTCATCAACAGTGCAAACCCAAGTTCAGAGCGAGATGAGGGGACAGTCTCTTCTTCAGATAATCTTATTATGTTGTGGGTCTGACACACACACACACACACACACACACCTTTTTTGGTAACTAATGTATGTAGTGCATTACTGACCAAAATCGTGCTCATTTTCAGCACCATGGCAGGAAAATGGCACGATTGTCAAAATGTGGAGTGCAAAGTGGAGTGCAAAGTGGAGTGCAAAGGGGAGTGCAAAGGGGAGTGCAAAGGGGAGTGCAAAGGGGAGTGCAAAGTGGAGTGCAAAGGGGAGTGCAAAGGGGAGTGCAAAGGGGAGTGCAAAGGGGAGTGCAAAGGGGAGTGCAAAGGGGAGTGCAAAGGGGAGTGCAAAGGGGAGTGCAAAGGGGAGTGCAAAGGGGAGTGCAAAGTGGAGTGCAAAGTGGAGTGCAAAGTGGAGTGCAAAGTGGAGTGCAAAGTGGAGTGCAAAGTGGAGTTGACTTTAGTAAATCACACTCCTCAGCACAAACTCAAAAATTGTACTCCAAATACATTTTTGTTGCAATGAAAAAAGGAAGCCACACATTGTTGATAATTTAACTTTTTAATACAAGCACATTCACATGTGCGTTTTGAAAAGGTTTATACAACCAACCAAGAAATTGTGTGTTTCAAAAACAGAGTTTAATAGAAATTTGGGTTACTTGGTGTTTTTGGGTAAACAGGCATGTATCTAACTGTAAAATACAGAACACAGGAACTTACAAAGTTCAACTTTGAAAAGTGAAGACAATATCAGACATGAGTATGTACAAACTGGGCTGATATTGCCTTCATCACATGGGGTGTCACCCCTGAAAAATCCAAATTTGGAAGATGCACACAGTGTGTCAACATGTGCTATCTCCCATCATGGGGGAATCGATGTACATGCTTTGGGGCTGCAACCCCTTCATCTCAGACACTTTACACAAAACACGTACATTGATCCCCCATGAAGGGAGATAATGCATGTTTACACACTCTGCATCTTCCAAATGTAGAATTTTGAGAAATACAACAACATTTTGTTTGGAGAATTAAAAAAAAAAAAAAAAAAAAAAAAAAAAAGACCCCATCTAGTTTTGGGTGTTTCACACTCTCCCCAAAACATCAATGATGTTCTTCAATTTTTGATTTACATCATTGATGTTTTGCAGGATATGTTTCCAATCCTGATTGCACCCCATTATCTCCCCGATCTGGGCACTTTCACTGGTAAAACAGGAATCTTCTTCCACATCACCTACAAAACAAAAAAAAAAAAAAAAAAAAAACACCATGTAATATAAATATGGTGACATACATTGACGATTACCAGAAGCTGTGTTCTCCCACACTCACCTGTTGTGGTGACAATTTGCACAACCTCCACGATCTCTCCTTCCTCCTGCTCCTCGGTTTGTGCTTTTGGAAGTTGTCCTTTGTGAGGGGTGGGGTCCCTGGTGTACTCATACTTGCCGAGTCTTCTCTCCTCTATGAGATTGGAAAAAAAATAAAGAATTAGCACACAGAGGGCAGAATTAACAATATGAAACATTGTTTGGAAGTGTTGTTTAATTGTTTATTTTGGCCGAGCTTCAAGGTCATAACATTATTGGGGACACTGTTCAGCTGGAATACTTACCGGAAGAACGATGTTTCCTACGAACTAATGAAACCATGAACTTGAAAGTGGCCATTTTAAAATGCACAACATGAACTCAAAGCACATGGAGCAGTATGCAAGCAATAATAATCATATGAACACACGACAACTACTTACTTTTGTCAAGAACATGCTTGATCCTTATGTACTGCTCGTGCTCCCTCAGTTTCAGGTCTGACCAGCGTTTTCTCAGTTGATCCATGGATCGGTGTGTTGTGCTTTTTAAAGGACATTTTCCCGCACAATATTTATTAAGTAATTTTTAAACGAAGATCTTTTTAAGATACAGAAAAAATCTATATGACAGTCTATACATCACGGAGACGAGTGATCATACAAAACAGTTACATTTATTGGTTGACAGAAAATGAATATTTACATGAAATTAACATACAGATTGCATTACTTGATCATTTTGACAATTAATGGAAACACCCTCAAACTGGGCGTAGTAGTACCTTGGACACAAATTATCACTTCTCGGTAGAATCAATAACCTTTTAATAATTGACAATTAAACAGAATGTCTGTATTTTACACGTCCAACCGTTACTATACTGCAGGTAAGTAAGTGGTTAACAATGTGAAATTAGACATTTGTTTATCAATAAAATTGGCATCTATGCAAAAATAAATTTATAATGAAAAATAGAATTTAAAGAAAAAAAATCTAAAAGGCGGTTATTGATTTGGGAGAAATATTTTCAATAGAATATTCAAAAAAAAAAAAAATCTATATTTAAGAGAACATAGAATAGATGATAAACATACTTATCAATGTGGTATATTTACCCATTCCGATTGGCTACCAGGAATTTTAAGATGGCTGCCGTGGCTTCAACATGGATCCTTTTTACAGAGGAATTACTTTGTGTGACCTCCGAGTTCCAAGGAGCAGGGATCTTCATGAATGTAAAAATGTGTATGTGCATGGTGCATGAGGGTCAGTCTGTCTGGGAGTCTTCCAGTGTCCCTTCTCAGGGGGGGGGGGGTCCCTAAGCTTACCCCTGACTCTCTCCCCCCAGCTCTCCTCCATTTGGCCATCTTTCTAGTTTCTTAAATATCCTCTTAAACAAAAAGATCATAAAATTATACTAAGTTCTGCCCAGAGGGTGTGTGTCCCTTTCCTATTGGCAGGCAGACTTAAAATCACGAGACTACTGGGAAAGGTGATCATTAAGGTAATAGCACCTTCAACCACCAGGTGTCTCACATGTGTTTGGTGTTTTATCTCTATAACTGATATGTTTAATTTTATATTGTGTATTTTTTTTGTACCTTAGTGAAAATAATCTCTCAAACTGGGAATTCTACTAACTACATACTATCAAATACGCTTAGCATAATTGATTAATTCACTTGCATAAAATGGTGATATATATGCATATCAATGTATATCTATTAATCTTTAGTCCATTTAGAAAGGACACAAGTTAGATATATATCAAACAATATCACATACAATTATTATCTATACGGATACATGTATAATTTCGGGTATCCAATCAATATTTGTTATCTAAACATAGGTTAAATTCTTATACAGTTATAATCATGATTATAGGTTTTTCATAATACTAATTCGTTGCTAAAACACTTCTACTTATGATCACACTTTCATATATAATCTCGCCATGACAAAGTTCCCCAGATCACTAGATACCAAACCACAATATCTCCTTGTTGACCCACAAATATCACATACAGTTTGAATCACTTGAAGTATTTTTGAAATATGTCTGCCTGTATATTCCTCTCACACCATGTTTTGAGACATTTGTACTATAGTAAAATATCATATCCCTGCTTCTAATATACGTATATTTTTTATTTAACACTTTATTGTTGTAATGAATTTGTATACACAGTGTTCCAGTGTCAGCTGGGGTTTGTTTATTTTATTCACTGTGTGATGTTGTCTCCTCTTGCACGTCAAACTGCTGTTTTATATAAACCTTCAGTCCTATGACACGTTTAGCGGCACTCCGTGGTCACAAACAATGGGTTAGAATTCCCCCACCTCGGTGCCTAGCCAATCACAGAAATTTTCGCCAGTGCTGGAATCACTGTGAGACCTGGGAGCACATTACCGGTGCGCGATGACGGCGTTGCTGATCTGGAGTTGACAGGGGTGGTTATTCCACCGCGGACCCCGCCAGCCAATAGCCTCCTTCCCTGCAGGGGAATTGAAATGAGGCTTAGAGCGCAAACAACCGGTGCGCAATGACGTCAGCGGCTCCAGCGCGATCATGTGACCATGGAGCTAGACACTTTACATCCTGATTGGCTCTCAGCAGTAAATCACCTAGTGAGGAGGCGCTGACATGCAGGAATAACTCATGATTTGTCATCAGAGTTTCCTGCTCTCAGCCGAACACAGTTGATCTGTTTGTAATCTATTCAAACATCACTAAATAAGCGTGGTAGCAAGCTTTGGGTCTTATGCCCCAGTAGATGGACTATGGTCTGAAACATGTCGGGTTGCTAGCTCGTTGCGCTAGAGCTACCACGCTACAATATATATTTTTTTATGTGATCACTTTATGTACTTACCATGACTGGAGGCTGTACATTTTTATTTAATTTTTAAATAAATAAAAATTCGGATTCATGTAGGGCTGCAACTAACGATTATTTTTATAATCGATTAGTTGGCCGATTGTTTCGATTAATCAGTCAATAACCTTAAAAAAAAAAAAAAAGTCAAATTGACGTTCATTTTCAACCACAGTGACAGGAAAATTTGGAAATCATAGAAAACTTCTTAGTCAAAAGGAATTCTCAGACGGTGTTTGTGGTTTTCGTTCAGAAATTTCATTCATTTGAAAAGCAGAATGTAAAAAACAAGTGAAAATTTCAAACAAAATTCTTTCATTCAGCGAATGTACAAAGATTTTTCGTCTGAATATTCTCATCTGAAAATTGATCAGTGTGGCCAGCATAAGGCTCGGTATACACCTATGCAGTTTGCTTTTGATCTGTTTCTGCCGTACGTTTTGATTTTTGCGCATGTGATTTTAATGCAATTCACATTTTTGCATTTTTTTGGGCAGATTAAAAAAAAAAAAAACACAAATTGCTGCAAAAATGCATTACATGCTTTTTCTGCAGCTTCTCCATTGAAGTATGTTGAACCAATAAAGCACCATTTTGCGTTGAAAGTCCCTGACCCTTTCAGATGTGAACGTGTCTCATAGGAAACCATGTAAATGAACTGTAGTGCATTTCTGCAAAAAGCACCAATAAACACATAGCTGTGAACCAGGTCTAAGATGTTTAGTAACATAATGGGGTTAAAAAAAATGAAAATGAGCCCTTTATAGTAGAAAAAAAAAAAAAAAAAAAAAAAAAAAAGCAGATAATCACTACTGTAGGGGTTTATTTTTTTACTGTAGAACAGTGAAAGTAATATTTTTACAGTAGCCATTTTCTCTTTGTACTATCAAGAGCTCATTTTAGTTTTTTTTTAACACGATTATTTTACTGGCCGATTAATCGATTATGAAAATAGTAATCGATTAAATCGATTAGTTGTTTCAGTCCTAGATTCATGCATGTGGAGGCCCTTTTCTTCCATTTTTTCCCCCATGATTTGAAATTCCTGATTGGATGTCACTGGGAGTTCTACAGTCCTTTCTGGGTGTACCACAGTCCTTTCCAGCTAGAGATTGATTTCTTATATAGCTACATTTACCTGCTGGAACTTTTTTGGTGTCTGCCATCCACCGTTTACCATCTGAGATGTGGTCAAAGCATACTCTTAGATCGCCGTCTCCTATAAAAGACCCGCTGGATTGGATGGTCTAAATGCTCGTTTGACCCACCACTATACGGCGTGTGTGTCCACCGTTTGTGGTAAGCGTACCTAATCTTCCTGTTATATACATTCAGTTGTGAATGGTACATGGAGTAATCCATCCATCCTGTCCATCACCATTTTGAAGAGGCGTCACTCTTAATTTCTTGCAATAGGACTGTACATCTTCTGAGAGAGGAAGCCTTTCCTATACATTGTTTGCTTTTCTTGGACTGGTATGCTCATATACTGCTGGTTTTTATTTATATATAGACACTTTCGTGACACTGAGTTTCACGGGTGTTTCTGGGGCTTTTTTCAGAAACACTCATTTAGTTTTGTAGCACATTTCTATTTGTTGTGTATGTACCTGTTGCTGTTTTTTGATTAATTAGCAGACACTAGCTCACCTTTCATCCCTGGGGGTTGCTCCAGGGATCTTTATATATTTTCTCCCAAGCGCTGCATTTGTTCTTTTATATTTAAATAGTGTAGTGAACCTCCTTTCACAACACACACCCCCTTTATTCACAGCAGTCTTCAATTCTCCTTTAAAACATCACCCCCCAACAGAACTGTGCCCCCCTTCACATCACCCCCCACCACACAGTACTGTCCTATGCCCCTTCCCATCACCCCCCAGCAGAAGTGGGCCCCTTCACTTCCCTCCCACAACACTGCTAACCCTTTACATCTCCCCCCACACATGGTTTCAGGTTAGCCTTTTCGTATTCATTCGAGGTGGTATATTACCTGGCTATATACCTCACTGTTCGAGTCTTGTCTTCAGTGTCACATGTCTGCATTACCTGTTATCAGGTGTGCTTTATTTTAAATTTTTTCAATGTTGTCCCACACATGCATAATATGTTAGTTATTTCAATGTTATGTAATATTGACACTTAGAGCCCTTTCACACTGCCATCGCCCTGGCGTCGGCGGTAAAGCAGTGCTTAATCATCATTTTTGCAATGCTTTTCAGTCGAATAAAGGGTTAAAAGCGCCCGCAAAGCTCCGCTGCCATGGCACTTTGCAGGCGCTTTGGCGGTGCTGGCCATTGATTTCAATGGGGAGGGACGCTTTAGCACCTCAAAGAAGCTGCTTGCAGGACATTTTTTGATGTCCTGCCAACGCAGCGTCCCAGTGTGAAAGCGCTCAGGCTCACACTGGGATTGCAGATGAGGCTTTTTTTCAGGCACTATTTTTAGTGCCAACACACCTGAAAAATGCCTCCCGAGTGGAAGTATCTTATAGTTGGCAGTCATACATTTCACGCCGCTTCGTTACACTCTTAGGCCACTTTCACACCGAGGTACTTTTCAGGCGCTTACATGCAAAAAAAAAAAAATGCACCTGAAAAGCTCACAAAAACCCATTTCCATTAAAATCAATGAATGCTTTCACAATGGGGCAGTGTGCTGGCAGGGCGGTGAAAAAACACCCCTCTTCATTGAAATTAATGATAAGCTCTTCAAACACGCCTGAAAAGCTCTTCAAAAGCGCTCAGTGTTTTCTGTCTCTCACATTCACTTCACAAATTGTTGGTTGCCTGCCGTTTGTTTTCTATTAGGCCGCGTACACACGGGCGGACTGTTCGCCCAACCTTGTCCGCTGAACAGTGTTTGGGCGGACAGTCCGCTCGTGTGTGGGCTTTCAGCGGACAGTTTCAGCGGACAGTTGGACGGACAAAGTCTTTCGGAAATTCCGAAAAACTGTCCGCTGAAACTGTGTTTGAGCGAACAGTCCGCCCGTGTGTGGGCCTGTCCGCTGTACTTTCGAAATGAGCGGACTGTTCCCGCTCGGAAAGTCCGCCCATTTCGAGCGCGTGTACAGGTAGGCGGGGCCCGCGAAGGAGACGTCGCGGGCTCCGCCGCCTGGAATGGGCTTAAAGGGGAACCCCAACGCCGAAAAAAATCGGCGTGGGGGTTCCCCCCAAGTCCACACCAGACCCTTGTCCGAGCACGCTACCCGGCCGGCCAGGAAAGGGGGGCGAGCGAGCGCGCCCCCCCTCCTGAGCCGTACCAGGCCGCGTGCCCTCAACATGGGGGGTGCCTTGGGGAAGGGGGGGGCCGCGCGGCCCCCCCACCCCAAAGCACCTTGTCCCCATGTTGATGAGGACAAGGGCCTCTTCCCGACAACCCTGGCCGTTGGTTGTCGGGGTCTGCGGGCGGGGGGCTTATCGGAATCCGGGAGCCCCCTTTAAGAAGGGGGCCCCCGGATACCGGCCCCCCACCCTATGTGAATGAGTATGGGGTACAATGTACCCCTACCCATTCACCTGTGAAATAAAGTACAAATAAAAACACAACACAGGGGGAAAAAATATTTTATTGCACAGCCGGGGGTCTTCCGTCTTCGGGGGTCTTCTCGCCGGACTCCTCCGCTATGTGTGTGTAGCTCTTTTGCCAGCGGAGGAGTCCGGCTTTCTTCCTCCCCGCCGCCGGCCTCTTCTCCCGACTTCGGGGGTCTTGTCCCCCTCTTCGGTTCTTCTGCCGGGCCACCGCGCCTGGTCCGGTGGCCCGGTCTTCTGTCGCCGTCTTCCGTTCTTCTGTCGCCGCCTTCGGTTCTTCTGCCGGGCCACCGCGCCTTCTTGTAGCTCTTTTACAGGCGGTGGCCCGGTCTTCTGTCGCCGTCGCCGCCTTCCGTTCGTGTTGTTCTTCTTGTTCTTCTCCTGGAGATGTTGACTCGACGAGCTCTCCGGCCGGAATGCCGGGGACGCGCTGTGCGGTCACTTATATAGTGACAATGGGGCGGGGTCACATGGTATATGTCACATGGGTTGGTCACATGGGTTGATGTCACATGGGGACTATGACATCGTAAGGGGGCGGGGTCACCACGTGACATCAACCCATGTGACATATACCATGTGACCCCGCCCCATTGTCACTATATAAGTCACAGCGCAGGGCGGCTCTGGCATTCCGGCCGGAGGGAGCGACGTGTCAACATCGCCTGGAGAAGAACAAGAAGAACAAGAAGAAGAACACGAACGGAAGGCGGCGACGGCGACAGAAGACCGGGCCACCGCCTGTAAAAGAGCTACAAGAAGGCGCGGTGGCCCGGCAGAAGAACCGAAGGCGGCGACAGAAGAACGGAAGACGGCGACAGAAGACCGGGCCACCGGACCAGGCGCGGTGGCCCGGCAGAAGAACCGAAGAGGGGGACAAGACCCCCGAAGTCGGGAGAAGAGGCCGGCGGCGGGGAGGAAGAAAGCCGGACTCCTCCGCTGGCAAAAGAGCTACACACACATAGCGGAGGAGTCCGGCGAGAAGACCCCCGAAGACGGAAGACCCCCGGCTGTGCAATAAAATATTTTTTCCCCCTGTGTTGTGTTTTTATTTGTACTTTATTTCACAGGTGAATGGGTAGGGGTACATTGTACCCCATACTCATTCACATAGGGTGGGGGGCCGGTATCCGGGGGCCCCCTTCTTAAAGGGGGCTCCCGGATTCCGATAAGCCCCCCGCCCGCAGACCCCGACAACCAACGGCCAGGGTTGTCGGGAAGAGGCCCTTGTCCTCATCAACATGGGGACAAGGTGCTTTGGGGTGGGGGGGCCGCGCGGCCCCCCCTTCCCCAAGGCACCCCCCCATGTTGAGGGCACGCGGCCTGGTACGGCTCAGGAGGGGGGGCGCGCTCGCTCGCCCCCCTTTCCTGGCCGGCCGGGTAGCGTGCTCGGACAAGGGTCTGGTGTGGACTTGGGGGGAACCCCCACGCCGATTTTTTTCGGCGTTGGGGTTCCCCTTTAAGCCCATTCCAGGCGGCGGAGCCCGCGACGTCTCCTTCGCGGGCCCCGCCTACCTGTACACGCGCTCGAAATGGGCGGATTTGCCTCCTCCTTACGTGGGCGAGTCCGCTCATTTCAAAAGTTGAGCGAACTGTTTGCCCAACCTTGTTCGTCAAACAGTCCGCTCGTGTGTGGGCAAGTCCGCTCATGCAAATTTTGAGCGGACTGTTTGACAAACTGTTTGCCGAACAAGGTTGGGCGAACAGTCCGCGCGTGTGTACGCGGCCTTACACCTGCTGCTTTTATTACCTCGCTCGTTTTTTTTGATCCTTAGGCCCCTTTCATACTGGGGCGGAGGTGGCATCGGCGGTAAAACAGCGATTTACCGTCGGTTTAGTGGCAGTATTCGGACGCTAGCTGGGCAGTTTTAACCCCCCGTAGCTGCCGAAATGGGGTTAAAACCACCCACAAAGCGCTGCTGTGGTGGCGCTTTGCCGGCGATAAAGCTGCGCTGCCCCATTGATTTCAATGGACAGGAGCGGTGGAGGAGCGGTATAAACACTACTCCTTCACCGCTCCAAAGATGCTGCTAGCAGGACTTTGTACCGTCCTGCTAGCGCACCGGGGCTTTCAGACTGGAGACACAGCAGTGGCTGTTTCAGGGTGCTTTGAAGGCGCCATTTTTAGCTCTGTAGCTCTTTTAGCTCTGCTGCAGCCCCTTAGTGTGAAAGGGGGGGGGGGGGGGGGTCGAACTGTTGATTTGCAGGAACAAACATGTTGCATGCATCTGACAGTGAGGATTTTGCTTCGCTCCCTGCCACGCCAGTTAAGGGTTCTGTACATGGCACTGCTCCTTCCATCAGAACTTGGACAATCCCAAAGTTAATAGCGGAACTTCAGCGCAAGGTCATCCCTTTTTCGGCTACGGCCAGAAAGGCTGAATTATTTAAACTATTGTTGTTGATGTGGCCCGAGGAACAGAATACATATGCAAATCAACAACATGGAAGCCACAGGGAAGCATATACTGCCTGCACATTTAATAAAACGTAAAGGCCAAGTTCACTTTTTTTCTAAATTCCTGCTCCCCTATGTACCAATATAGGGTTCATGTACTTTTTTGCAAAAATATCAAAGCTTTCCATTAAATCTACAGACACGTACCTTACTGTCCTCCATCCATGATTCTAAATGTATCTATTGCTTCCGTCTTACGTCTTTACAGACTGCAGGTAATGACACAGGAAGGAGTTGACCAGCTGATCTCATTAGCATTATACCCTACATCATCCACCCTCCCACTGCCAGCAGCACGTTTTTAACCACCTGAGATCCGCGCTATAGTCAAATGACGGCTACAGCGCGGATCTCGATTGCCGGGACTACGTCTATTGACGTTGTCCCCTTTAATGGCTCCCCGCGCGCTCCCAGGGAGCGCGCATCAGGGAAAATCTGTGTTCGCCGTGTCCCCGGGACACAGCCAATCACAGATTGCTGTAAATGGCCAATCACAGCAGCCGTTTACAGCGCGATCGCCGCCTCCAATGGGTGATGATCTCAAATAAACAAATGAGATCATCTTCCATTGCCGAATCTGTCTCCTCACACAGACAGCGTGTGAGGAGAGAGATTCTGTGAGTTACTATTACTGTTTAGTGATTAGTATTACTATTAGTGCCACCCGTGCCGACTCAGCAGTGCCCACCCGTGCCGACTCAGCAGTGCCCACCCGTGCCATAAATCTGCACATCTGTGCAATAAATCAGTGCCCATTTGTGCCGCCTCAAAAGCGCCCATCTGTACAATCAGTGCACATCTGTGCCGACTCATCAGTGCACATCTGTGTCATCAATCAGTGCACATAAGTGCCCATCAGTGCAGGCTTAGCACACACCTGTGCAGTCTCAACACCAGCAACCATGTCTAAACGACCGACGAAAGCAACGGGGAGCTCTCCTCTTCAGATTGCCTTTCAGATTCGGATTCTGAAGCTGACAAATTATGAGCCAGTCCTCAGTAGTGAAACTGACTGAATCCGAAGAGGAAGATATCCGGCCCATCAAACAAAGGCGTTCTAGTGAGGCAGTGCCGTCCACCGCAGTGCCCCGGCAAGAAAGGCCAAGTACCAGTAGGGTGTCATCTCATGCCGGCCTTCCCTATGCCCTTCAGAACCCCTTGTGGCTTCCTCCTAATTCAGGAGAGGCCAATGTTCCCCCTTTCACTGCCCAGCCAGGAGTCCAGGTGGACACGGAGAATTTTACCCCAATAGATTTTTTTAATTTAATTTTTTACAGAGGATATGTTGGCGTCAATTGTGGCCCAGTGCAACCTGTATGCACAACAATTTCTTTTGAAAAATCCAACATCTTATTATGCCCGTCCCTACGAATGGAGAGACCCAACAGTGGAGGAGTTCAAGGTTTTTTTAGGCCTCACATTTAACATGGGACTCAACAAAAAAAAAAAAAAAACACAATTGCGTACCTATTGGTCAACCCAACCCCCTCCACCACACACCGCTCTTCCCCGCGGTAATGCCCAGAACCAGGTATCAGATGATCATGAGGTTCTTACATTTCAGCGACAATACCCAGTGCCTTCCACGAAATGACCCAAATTATGACAGGCTTTACAAAATTCGACCAATGCTTCATTATTTTTCCACAAACATTCCCCAAATTGTTTGCCCCAGACCAACACGTGTGGATGAGTCCCTTATTAAATTTAGCGGTAGGCTTAAAATTAAGCAATTTATGCCCAGCAAAAGGGCCCGCTATGGGATGAAGGTCTACAAATTATGCGACCGAGCCACAGGGTACACATATTCCTCCGAAGTGTCCGAACTACTTGGGATCCAGCGGGAAAGTGGTTTGGGACCTCATATACTCCCTATTGGATAAAGGCTACCACCTGTATGTAGACAACTTCTACACATCTCTGCCCCTGTTCCACAACCTTCTCCGGAAGAAGATGCCAGCATGTGGCACCATAAAAAGGAATCGGAAGGGCTTTCCTCAAAGTCTTGTGAATAAGAAGCTGTGAAAAGGAGAAACCGCAAGTCTGAGAAACAAGGAGATTCTGGCAGTGAAGTGGAGGGACAGAAGGGATGTATACATGTTGTCTTCTATCCACAATGATACGTTCGTGGAAATCCCCAGAAGGAATGGCCCCGTAAAAAAAACAAAATACATTTATGAATACAACTTGTTCATGGGGGGAGTCGACTTCAACGACCAAATGATGGAACCATACCTTGCCACAAGACGGACATACCATTGGTACAAAAAAAAAAAAAAAAAAAAAGTAGCAATTTATTTTTTTTCAGTTGGCCATTTACAATTCCTATGTCATTTACCAAAACTCCACCCAAAACCCCAAACGTTTCTTTGGCTACCAGGAGGAAGTTATCACTGCCCTTATTTTCCCCAAACGGCCCACCAGAAAATATCCGATCAGATGTTAGTCGACTCTCGGAGTGCCACTTTCCCGATAAAATCCCTCCCAAACCAACAGGCCAAAGACGTAAAAAAAGATGTAAGGTGTGTACCAGAGCAGGAGTCAGAAAAGACACATCTTATCATGGTGCACAATGTCCTTCAAAACCAGGCCTCTGCATAGGTGACTGTTTTTGGCGTTACCATACTTCACTAAAAATTTCTTGAAGTATGGTAAACATAATCCTCAGTTCCTGCCTTCATACACCTTCACACCCCTTATGCCACTGTGTTATATTCTTAATATCTAAAATTATTAATTGGCTTATTATACTTTATTCAGAATTATAATATTTCCATACTGTATGAAAGAACTTTGAGACAATAATTTCTATGTTATGACTTGCGATAATTGAAGAAGTAAATATTTAAAACCTGTCAGGATTTTGATGAATATTGTATATTTTATATATACTTTTAAGGGCTATGTAAGTGATATTGTTTATGTAAACTTATCTAGTTCATTATACATATGTTTTTAGAAGGTCTTTCCTATGTAATAAGAGACGATATTTGTATTAGACAGAAATCCTCTCTCATATCCATTTCCTGCCAGTTCATTAAAAGCTTGCCTAGAGTCTGAAATTCACCCTTCCCCCTTACATCCGGTCATGGTAGACTGTGGAGTTGTGCTTTAAGTGTTAACATATGTTAGATTGATTATAACAATCACTCCTTAGCCCCCACCTTTGGAAAGGAGGAGTTATCTTTCGGGCGGGAGATTAGAACCTGGTTAATATAATGAGAAGTGCTGGGAGGAGGGGGTCCTGTTTTCTGCTCTCGCCACGAGGCAGATGGGTGCTTGAAAGACCAAAGCAGGCAAGCTAATACATCTCTTTTACACAGCAGACAAAGTTATTCCACACATGCAATAACTTTATACAAATGATTATCATTGTACTATTTTTGTAAGCATCCTTTTGTATTTAAATGTGTACAAATACACATTTTTGAATTACGCTGACTCAGATCTAATTAAGGAAATTCGTCGCACAAGATTGGTCGATCTTAAGACTTTGAAATATCGTTTATTATTTCATATTTTACACACTGCCTGCTCTGTAACTGACCCTGGCTTGTTATTTGAACACTCTTATGCCTGCCGATTCTGTACATACCGCTGCCTGATCTGGAACTGACCTTGGACTGTTTGACCACAATATTTGCCTGCCTCTTGGACTGATCTTGTATTCTGCAATTGGACTAGTGGGATTCAACACAGGGTCTCACATATATATGTGAGGGGCTCCAGTATAGTTTTTCTGGATGAAGAAAACAATTTTCTTTGTTTTCTTATTCTTAGATTAGGGTCTGGAGACTGAGGCTTCGAAGAGATTTGGGAGGGAGAAGCCTCTACCCCTATCCCCATTCTGTCCTGAACAAGGCTCTACTTCTGTCTGCTGCCTGTAGGACTTACTGCTGTCATGCCACACTGACCATACCACATGGACCTGCCTACTACCAGGACCAATATTTTTGGCACTGCTGACAATATCTCTGCACTGACCCTGGACTGTATATGGACAGTATCCCCGCCTGCTGCCTGAAAAATTGTGTTCGCTGTTGCTGACCAAGTCCCTGCCTGCTGCCTGGACCAGTGATATCCTCCTGTGGACAACTGCACTTCTAAAACCACAGGTAATCTTTTCTTTACCCTTTGCTCAGCATAATGTATTTGGGGGTGTAATTCTTGGTATGTGCAGGCTATGTGTCCCTGGAACGCCCGACGGTGTTCCTTGCATGTTGCGCCTCTGTATGTGGCCAGGCTGTGTAAACGTCCAGGGGAGGGCTGGGCTGGGGGGCAGGGGTGCAATTGCCCACTGGGCTGCTCTGATATGCTGTGGCAAAGGCTGCTGTGCCATCAGCCGAAGAGCACACATGCGCAGATCTTGAGCTGGCCGAGTCCAGTACTGTGATCCAGCGATGTCTTCATTTTTAGGGCTGACAGTGTGTTACACAGCACAGCCCCGCCCAGCCCCTCCCTCCTCCACACCATTGGCTGGCAGAGGCAGGACCTGCTTCTTTCCCTGCCCACACTCTGGGGCAGCCCATGTGCTGTCTGTGAGAAGGATGTGTGGATGGGAAAGTTCAATCTGAGCAGTCGGCTGGAATCCAGTGAGGCTCCTGGGAGGCTGAGACCATCCAAGTGAACTCCTCCTCCCTCCCCCACTCTGCAGCCAAAGTTTTTTTTTTTCCCTAGCAGCCTGAGCAGTACCTTCTAGGTGGTGCGATGTGGGCTCACACTGGAATGCTGTGGTTTGGCTGCAGTGCTGGTATTCTGGCCATCTTCCTGCATGTTGTCCCTGGTCCCATAGAGGTTGCACATTTTTAGTGCATGTTCTGAAAGTGCACAAAACGTCCTGCATGCTGCAGCTTTGGTGCAATTCCAGAAAATGCAGCAAAAATGTGCAACCTAAAAAGTCTGGGGGACTGTGAAAGCCGCCAGTACACTCGCACTGCAGCACACTAAAGGCTTGTATTCACTTGCAGCAGCCACTCCTGAAAAGTGACCTGAGCATGGATCACTTTTTAGAGGCATTTGACAGGCAGTGAGGAGTTGATATTACATTTCATCCCTGCCTGTTTTAACCCTCTAAATGCCAATCCCTGCAGGTAATTATACGGTTCACTTTGAACTCCACCTCATTTCCATTACTCTCTGTAGGTATTAGATGTGCTCTCACCTTATTGTTTGCACATCTAATATCCAAGGGTACTTTCACACTGGGGCGGTGTGGGCAGTAGTGGTAAAGCATTGCTCGTTTTAGCAGCGCTAGCGGGGCACTTTTAAAACCCACTAGCAGCTCAAGAAAGAGTTAAAACCGCCTGTGTTGCTCATTTCAGTGGGCAGGGCACCTCTCCCAAACTGCCCCAATAATACTGCTTGCAGGACTTTTCAGAATGTCCTACAAGCGCACCGCACCATTGTGAGGGCACTCAGGGCTTTCACACTGGGGTGGCATGAGAGGCAGTTTACAGGCGCCATTTTTAGCACTAAAATGCCTGTAAAGCGCCTTCAGTGTGAAAGGACCCTAAAAAAAAGAGTTCTGGAAATAAGGTGGAGTTCAAAGTGAATTTCTACATCTAAGTGGAGTGCTCCTTTCAGAAGATTTGAGGATATTATTAAACAGAGACTGGTGGACTTAGGCCACCATACACAGATTGAAATTCTGCCTGTTCAGCAGAAATTTCAATCAATCTATGTGCAGACTGGCTGCACAGAATTCGATCAACTGACAATACAACCAGCTTGTCTTTATTTCTTTTTTTTGTGATCACTGCTGGCTGCTAAGCTGCCAGCAGTGATCACTGTATTCTGATAGGTTGAAAACTTTCACCTCAGAGCACACTCCCACACACTGCTCTTATGGATGCTTAGGAAATCAAGTGCCAGGCTTCACTAGCCTTACACCTGTGTGACTGCGACCAAGTCTGGGCACAAGCTAGCACAGGCTCCTGGAAACATGGGAAGGGTGGCCAGTAAGAGGAGAGCTGGGAAATGACATTACTTGCCTCATTATTCCTGCCACTCCTAAACCTGCTCCACTGCAGCACCAGGCCCACAATGCCCTTAATCTGGCTGGGGCCCCAGGGTGTGCACCTGCATGTGCTTTTCTCACTACCCGCAATTGACACAGGAGGAGCCTGCACCCTGGTGAATATGGTGGTCATGCCAGGGAGAAAGCAGGACTTGCATGTTTAGCCTGCTGAACTCGCTGTGACTCTCGGCTACTCTGCTGGCTTGGCTTGCCCAGTGGTGTGGTGCTCACTCACCAGAGAAGCTCCAGACTCCACAGGTAGCACTTAGTGTGGCGGCAGTGACAGAACAGTCTTTAGTCTTCACCTTCCTGCAGTCTTATTGGTCTTTGTACTGGGTGTGGGCTCTTTTTCTCAGTCTCTCTGGGAGACTGCTCCGCACACAGAGTGACCTATTGCATGGAATTGAACATCCATGCAAGTGCAAGGACATAAGCATGGAAGGCTAATACTCACTTGCGTGAGCCGATCACCAATGAACCATGAGGGGGACCTGGCAGGGATGGAATTGACCTGCAATGTAGTTGTTACATGGTGGGACAGATGGTAAGCTCTGAGATAACAAGGTACCAAACAACAGAGGTCAGAAACTGGATATGCCCAGTGTGACTGAGAACTCCCAATGATAGGAGTAACTACTCCTGTCAGTGTAGGGTCAGCCAAAAAGTCCAAGATCTTGAACTAATGGCTTCCTGTCTGTGGAAGACAAAGAAATATAAAATAGTGGATATATAGTAGTAAAATTCAAAAAAAAGTGATAGAATGAAGGGATCAAATTAACTTATCATGTGGGGGAGTAATCACAAGTCTGTTGATGCTATAGTTGCCACCTCATCCCTTTAAACCCGAACACATATGAATTACACAGGTTCTGAGGCCAATTTCATGCAGATAAGGCACCAAGTGAGTTTAATTATCAACCTTAATCAGCCACAGAAACTGTAATATGTGTTCGGTTTTAAAGGGATGAGGTGGCAACCCTAGTTGATGCTGTCAGCCAGACACCAGCGTTATGATTGCTGGCAGGAAATGTAAAATGCTTTTTTATTTATTTATTTATTTTTTTAAACACAAAGTTGTCCATTTATACAATATTTTGAACACATAGCATGTACATACCAAAAATGACACCCCAAAAGAGATTCTCCTACTCCCGAGTACAGCAATACCACATGTGTGAGACTTCCACAGCCTGGTCACATACAGAGGCCGAGTACAGCCAAGCATGGCCGGGTATCACCGAGTATGGCTGGGTATAGCAGGGTATCACCGAGTATGGCTGGGTATAGCAGGGTATCACCGAGTATGGCTGGGTATCACCGAGTATGGCTGGGTATCACCGAGTATGGCTGGGTATCACCGAGTATGGCTGGGTATCACCGAGTATGGCTGGGTATCACCGAGTATGGCTGGGTATCACCGAGTATGGCTGGGTATCACCGAGTATGGCTGGGTATCACCGAGTATGGCTGGGTATCACCGAGTATGGCTGGGTATCACCGAGTATGGCTGGGTATGGCAGGGCATCGCAGAGTATTGGCAGGGCATCGCAGAGTATTGGCAGAGCATTGGCAGAGCATTGGCAGAGCATTGGCAGGGCATTGGCAGGGCATTGGCAGGGCATTGCAGAGTATTGGCAGGGCATTGCAGAGTATTGGCAGGGCATTGCAGAGTATTGGCAGGGCATTGCAGAGTATTGGCAGGGGCTGAAGGACTGCTGCAGTATAGGGCAGCGGTCAGCAGTAGTGCACCTCAACCCTATGCATTGTGGACCTATACCAGTCCTTAAAGAACAGCAGACTGTACCTCACTCAACCCTATGCACTATAGCACCCTACACCAGTCCTTATAAGGACCTTTGTGGAACAAGTAGGTTGTGTGTGACTGATTAGCAGACTGCAGCAGAAGGGCAGCAATCAAGTATAATATTCTTTCTATATTTGGAAGAAAGAATATTATACGTGTACAAGCCTATTACCAAACCACTGATACTAGTCCTGAAAAGAGCCTTTGTGGACCTAATATAGTAACAGCTACTGATTAAACTGACCCTCACTGCCTCACACACTGCATCCTGCCTGTCCCTATATAAACTGACAAAACAGAGGCTACTGGAACAATAACTGGAATAGCACTTTTGTGGACCTGATAGTAACAGCTAATGACTAAACTGACTGTCCCTACAGCAGACACACCGTCCTGTCCCTTTCTCTAAACTGACAAAAAAAAAAAAAAAGACACTCAGGCTGCTGCAACAATCACTAGCACAGCAAACCTATATCCTGAACTACACCTAACACCTATACCAGTCCTGAAAAGAACTTGTGTATCAAATAGCTAGCGATTTGGGTCACTGCAATCTCTCCCTGCTCCACACAGCAACCTCTCCCTATAGAGGCAGAAGAAAATGTAAAATGGCCGCCGGATCGGGTCTATTTATAAGTTATGGGGAATGTCCAAGTGTCCATGTGCTGTAATGTCTCAATTGGCTGTCCTGTACCCCCATGATGGATGTGTCATCATAGGTCAAAGTTCTTTTACACAGTAAACACAGAAGTCCGCCGGGCGAATGGCGCCAATAGTCCGCTGATCGGGCGGACCGCAAACAGCCGAAATGCGCCGCGAAACGACCGCCGGGCGAACCGTTCAGCCATCCCTATTCATGAATAGACTGACACTAGTTGCAACATTTTAACAATAAAAATTTATCTTTTATAGATAACATTCATTTTCCACTTCAGCAAGTCCCTTACTCGCTGACTATGGAATACAAATATAAAAATATTCACCACGTGTTTTGTGGGGAGTATATGTAGTTGCAGTTGGTTCCCCTCTTCCACCCGAAACAATATACAGATGAGTACCCTACTCTGTCCCTTTCACCTGCCCACTTTAGCAACACTGTCTTGGCAGGATCATAGGACATATATCAACTACCCAACCATTTATCTCAATTCAGAAAACAAAAAACAAACAAACAATCTTATACTCTAAATTGGAATTCCAAGGAAAGACAAAAATTCACATACACATAAAATTAAGCATTTCTCTCCATTAACCAGTTCCCTCTACCCAGGTGTCCGTCTTATGAAACTGCGAATAGGGCGACCCAAGGACTGCCACTAACCACAGTCCACAAACAGTCCATGAAGCAGAGACAGTCGTGGGAGAAGTGTTTAAACATGTTCTCCCTCCGACAGAAACAGTCAGTCCATGAAGCTGCGACCCTAGTGCCTCACCGGAGATCCATGTCAGAATTCACACCCCCAAACCCACCAGCTCAGAGGGAGAATCGGAGAGCAATGAGGGAATCTGGGGGGAATCCGAGGGGGGGGGGGGGAAGCAGGAAGATTCATATTCTCCCTCTACCCAACTCAGACCCCCCAAAACAGTAACCATGTCCCCCTGTCAGTGCATCCAGCAGCAATCTAATCACTACCCAATAAACCAACATCTTGATGTCTCTATGAATCTCTGGTACCGTAATCCCGCAGAATTCTCACGAGACCCCAGCACCAGGGCTGCTCATTTCACGAGGTGGGGTGCTTTCAACAAGGTTTCTAGCCTCCCCACCAGCTCCCTCTTTTTTCCCCTTGGTTGAATTTTTTTCCCGTGCCCGTTGCCAAACAGGGATCTGCACATCCCACCAACCCACCTGTACCGACTCATTATAACTTCAGCAAACAACAAATAAACAGACACACAAACAAGGTAACAGGGTAAGTCTACACTAAAACATGCCTAGTTTAACACCTTTTATCTGATAATCCAAATGAAACTAGCTGTGACACTTTAAAAATCCTTTTAAACAAAACTGTGTTAATTTCCTTACCTGCCCAAAACCTCCTATCCCAGCTGTCCTTTAAAATCATTTCCTCAACGCAAATAGAATGTCCCCTTTAACTCAAAACAAGCTCTGCTAACTTCCCGTTTTTAAATATAGCTTTCCTTCACTCTTTTTTTTTTCCCCCTTTCTTCTATGTCAGTTCTAAAATGGCTTTGAAACCCGGCTTGTATATAAAAACAATGCATTGAAAAATCTTGCAAAATGCACACCTTCCTTTAATAACTCAAATCTCTCCTTTACCTTCTTACTTCACTTACTTTACCCTCAACAAATGTAGGATGTTCTTAATTAACACCTTACTCACTTAAATCTCATCACTCCTGGGCATTCTTCCAAAATACCCACCTGTCAAATCAACCCCCCCCACCTAAAACATAAATTTTCAACCTGCAAAAAATACCATTCCGTAAATACTAATACCATAACAAAACACATGTTAACCACTGGGCACTTAAACACCCTTAATAACCAGACCAATTTTCAGCTTTTGGTGCTCTCACATTTTGAATGACAATTACTCAGTTGTCATGCAACACTGGACCTATATGAAATTTGTCCTTTTTCACACAAATAGAGCTTTCTTTTGGTGGTATTTAATCACCTCTCAGTTTTTTATGCTATTAAAGAAAAAAGCCAAAAATTCTGCGAAAAAATGAATTTTTCTTCGTTAGTTTAGATTAGTAATTTTTTCTTCATAAATTTTGGCCAAAAAAACGGAGTTACGTACCGGTAACATCCTTTTCGGGGAGTCTCAGGACAGCCACCTTAGAGAGACCCTGGCTCCTCCCCTCTCAGGAAACACCGCCTTCAATTTCAAGATTTAAGCCTCGTCCTCCCTCTGTTCCTCAGTTCTTCCAGAGTACCTCCAGCCAACTGGGGAGACACAAGAACACGTCAAACAAACAAACTTTCAATCTTACCCGACGGTCTCGTGTGACGAGTTCCCGACGATCTCCAAAAACCTGGGTGGGAACCGGGGCTGTCCTGAAAGACTCCCGGAAAAGGATGTTACCGGTACGCAACTCCGTTTTTCCCCAAGTTCGTCTTTCAGGACAGCCACCTTAGAGAGGATAAGCGAGCACATTACCTTAGGGTGGGACCACTGCTTGCAGCACTTTATGACCAAAGGCCTGGTCTTTGGCTGACAGAAGATCCAGTCTATAGTGTTTCACGAACGTAGCAAAACTGGACCACGTTGCAGCTCTACAGATCTGTTCAGGAGATGCACCAGCCCACTCTGCCTGAGAAGTTGCCACTGCCCTGGTTGAGTGTGCTCTAATCCCAACTGGGGGTTCTAACCCCCCTGCCACATAAGCCTGCCCAATGGCTAACCTTAACCATCTGGCTATCGTACGTCTAGAGGCTCTGGAACCCTTCCTAGCCCCTGAAAATAACACAAAAAGTGAATCAGACTTCCTGAACTGACTTGTGCAATCTAAATAATGAAGGACACATCTTCTAACATCCAATCTATGAAAGATGTGTTCCTGTTCTCTTACTGGATTTGAACAGAAAGTAGGTAGCACAATCTCCTGGGCTCTATGAAAACTAGAAGCTACCTTAGGCAAAAAGGCCGGATCCGTCTTAAAAACCAAACGGTCCGGAAAAGCCTGAAAAAAAAAAAAAAGGTGCCCTAACAGAAAGGGCTTCGAATTCACTCACTTTGCTGTAGTGATCGCCACCAAAAACAGTTTTGAGAGTGATCAGTTTTAATGAGCAACATTCCAATGGCTCAAAAGGTTCTCCTGTGAGAAATTGTAAAACTAAAGAAAGATCCCAAACTGGGAAGGGGGAATTTGAAACAGGTCTCTGCCTACTTAGGGCTTTGAAGAATCTCATTATCCAAGGGTCTGAAGCTAGCTGCCTTTCTAAAAACACGCTTAAAGCGGATACCTGACCCTTCAGAGTTCCAAGGGCTAAACCTTTATCTGCCCCAGCCTGTAGGAACTCTAGAACGGCTACAGAGCTGTGCACATTGAAGGAGCTCTCTGAGCACCAGCTATTGAACCGCCTCCATACCTTTAAGTAAATGGTCCTGGTTTCTTTTTTCCTGCAGTTTAGGAGCGTGGCTACTAAGCGATCTGAGAAGCCCTTGCCCTTCAACAGTTCTTCCTCAGAAGCCAAGCTGCAAGGTTCCACCGCTCTACCTGAGGACAGCAGATTGGACCCCGAGAAAGGAGATCCTCCTGGACTGGGAGAATCCAGGGGGGGTTCTACAGACAGGCTCTTCAGAATGGAGAACCACGGCCTCCTGGGCCAGTGAGGTGCGATTAGAATAAGGGTAGTGTTCTCCACCTGAAACTTCCTTAACACTGCCGGAATCAGTACAGGAGGGGGGAAAGCATAGCACCTGGAGAAACCCCAATTCTGTGCTAGTGCGTCCACCGCCAACGCCCCGTCCCCCTTGTTTATAGAAAAGCTGGCTACCTTCGCGTTTTCCCTCGAGGCAAAGAGGTCTATCGAAGGAATCCCCCACCTCTGGGTGATCATTTCGAAAACCTCCTGTTTGAGAACCCAGTTGCCTTCTCTCAATGTTCTCCTGCTGAGGAAATCTGCCACCTGATTTTGCTCCCCCTTCAAGTGGACTGCTGACAGGGACAGGACATTTGCTTCGGCCCACCCGAGGATGGCTTTTGATAGGGCCCATAAGGATTCGCTCCTGGTGCCCCCCTGTCTGTTGATGTAGGCTACCACTGAGGAATTGTCCGACCTGACTCTTACGTGATGCCCCCCGAGTTCTCTCTGAAAGGTCCTGAGAGCCAGATCTACTGCCCTCAGCTCCCTCCAATTCGAGGATCTCTTCGACTCCCTCCTCTCCCAGGTACCCTGTATCAGGCGGGAGTCTAGGTGTGCACCCCAACCTGAGCTGCTTGCATCGGTTGTGACCACCCTGGATATTGGTAAAACCCACTCTAGGCCCTGGGACAAATTTGCTCCCTTTCTCCACCACCAGAGGGACCTCTTTACCTGGTCCGGAACCGACACCAAAGAATCCAGGGACCCCTGGCTGTGATCCCGAACCTTCAGTATAAATAATTGCAGGGGACGGTAATGTAATCCCGCCCACTGGACCGCCGGGAGCGTGGACGTCAGCAAACCCAATGCCGACATGACCCTCCTTACTGAGATCTGGTGGCTGCCCTGGAGAAACAACAGTGCCTTGTCTACCTTTTGAATTTTTTCTGAAGGGAGGAAGACTTTCTGTACGGTTGAGTCCAACACATATCCCAGGAAGGTGACCCTCTGGGAAGGATCCAAGTTGGACCTCCAGGTTCAGAAGCCAACCCAAGTTTACTAACAGGTCTCTTGTTGTCTGTAAATCTCGAGTCAACTGTGTCGGAGAAGGGGCAAACAGGAGAAGATCGTCGAGATACGCGATCACCGAGATTCCCCTGAGACGCAGATAAGCCAGAACTTCTGCCATTACTTTAGTGAAGATCCGGGGGGGGAAGAGGATAGCCCGAAGGGAAGTGCCTTGAACTGTAGGTGTAGCACCCCTACAGAGGTTCTTACTGCCAGTCTGAGGAAACGCTGGTGGGTCTCTGCGATGGGAATATGCAGGTATGCATCTTTTAAATCGATGCCATGAAACAGTTTGGTGGAAGAAGTGCTTTCACCGAGTAAACTGAATCCATCCGAAACCTTTTGTAGGTGACTGAGACATTCAGAGGCTTCAGGTTCAGGATAAGCCTGAACTTTCCCGAAGGCTTGCGAACCACAAACACGTGGGAATAGAAGCCCCTGCCTGTCTCTCCTGCTGGGACCCGTATTACCACTTCTTGTTCCTCTAACTCCTGCAGAGAGGAAAGAAGGGCAGACGATTTTTCTGCACATTTTTGGCAGCTCGGTGACAAGGAGTCTGAAAGGGGGGAGTTCTGAAAACTCCAAACGGTAACCTCTTCTGATGACCCCCAACACGAACTGATTGGAGGTGATCATCTCCCACTGTGGGAGGAAGGCCCCCAACCTTCCTCCCACTGTGACCCTGTCACTGAGACTTTTTGGGCTGTTCAGGAGGGCAAAAAATTGCTCCCCGCGCCCTTTGCCCTTGAGCCCCCAACTTTTCCTCTGCTGACTAGTTCTAGGGGCTTCAAACTTCTTCTGAGGAAGGGTCTTTCTTTGACTGCTCCCCAATTTTCCTCTTAACGGGAAAGGCCTTTTTCTTATCCGCCGTGCGATCAAGCACTGCTTCAAGACCTGGCCCAAACAGCAAGTCTCCTGTAAAGGGGATCCCACAAAGCTTTGCTTTTGACACATTGTCCCCCTGCCAGGTCTTCAGCCATAAAGCCCTCCTAGCTGAGTTGGTCAGAGCCGAGGACCTTGCAGACATTCGCACGGACTCAGCTGAAGCATCCGCAATTTATGTTATCCCCTTAAGCAGCATGGGAAAGGAGGATAGAATGGTCTCCTTTGCCGTCCCTGCTTCAATGTGCGCGTTAATTTGGGTAAGCCAATACTCCATATTACGAGCCACCACTGTGGCTGCCATGGCCGGTTTAAGATTCCCCTGTGATGAGTCCCAGGCTCTCTTTAGGAGTGAATCCATCCTTCGATCCATAGGGTTTGAAAGTACCCCCATGTCCTCGAAGGCCAGATCAGTGTGTCTGGACACCTGGGAAAAAGCAGCATCTAATCTGGGGGATTTATTCCAGACGAGAGCCTCCTCTTCCGAAAAAGGAAACCTTCGTTTTAATGCCCCAGAAAAGAAAGGTTTCCTCTCAGGATCCTGCCATTCCTTCTTGATGGCATCGATCAAGATGTCATGCACCGGGAACACCCGTTTCTGTTCCCCCATGCCCCTGTACATCTGATCATGGAGTGACAATGCCTTCTTTTCCTCTTGTATGCCTAAAGTGGTATGAATAGCTCCTAAGAGCTCATCCACTTCCTCCAGGGAAAGCTTATACCGTGAGGTTCTACTGGATTCCCCATCCAACCCCTCATCGTCAGATTCCCCTTGGGAGTCTGAGCCGACACTGTCAACCTCTTCCTCAGCTTCCTCTCTGGGACCCCCTGGATTCTATCCACCTGCAGGAGGAACATCCACAGGGCTAGATGGTACACTCTGCTGCGCTGGTGTAGGAGTGCTCTGGGGCTGAGGCCACTGTAAACTAGAAAAAAGTGTCTTGAAGGACTGGAAAGTATTAGAGAGTTCCTTCACAGAAGCCGCCAGATCTGCCCCCTGTTCTGCTGCCTGCTCTCTAACCAATCCCTCAATACACTCTCTGCAAAGTGCCTTGGACCAGGAATCCCCCATAGAGGCTCTACATGAAGGACACTTCTTCCTAGAACCATGGGGGGACTTGCTTGTGGCTTTCCGAAAGACAGAAATAAAAGAGAGCAGCATAAAATTAAAAAAGAAAAAACACCAGCGCTACATAGAGGACCACCGGGAGTGCCCCCCCCCCCCCCCCAGGATCAACCACCACCAGGATCCCAGACGCACTACCCTTCCCCCCCGACCACCAAGGGGGAAAAAACACCAGTGGAGCTACTGGTTATAATGTAAGGGAACACCTCCCCAGGGTTCCCCTTACCTTTGAGTGGCTGGTGCTGTTATCTCCAGGAGCTCTTGGAGCCTCTGCTTCAGACATTCTCCTGTTGAGGAAGAGTGGTGCGAACGTGCCTCCTACAGCTGCCTGTACAACTTTAGAAAGAGAGGCTGCACCAGCCGAACGCTTGGTCCCCTTTCACGTGCCGCGTCCGGAACCGGAAGACGCGGATACAACGAAGAAGTCCGCCCCCACCGGAACTGACGTCGTCCGGCCTCCAGCTCCAAGCCGACTGCTAACACAGGGGGACCTTGGACGTCTCGTTCCAGCGCCCCCCTGGGCGAACGAAGGGATGGACCGCCCCAAACTTCCTGCTTTCCCCAAGCGAAGTTTAGAGTGCGTGTAAAAAAGGTCAGTACGAGGGTCCAGCTCCCCAGCCGACCAGACTGCCTACCCTGTTGCAGCACCCTCCTGGGTGAACGAACAGGAGAACCTCTAAAACTTCCTGCTTTCCCCAAGCGAAGATTAGGGTACATGTAAAAGACGGTCAGTCAAAAACCAGCTCTGGCCGCCCAGACTGCCGAACCCGTCGTAACACCCGCCTGGGTGAACGAACGGATGAACCTCTAAAACTTCCTGCTTTCACCAAGCGAAGATAGAGTACATGTAAGACGGTCAGTACGACAGAATCGGACTGCCGAACTGAGTCAGAGCTCCATTTCAGATACGTAGCCTCAGTTTGGCCAACTGATTTAGCTAAGGTTCCTTAGCGGTGTCTCCCCGCCGGAGGAAACACCATAACTGAGGAACAGAGGGAGGACGAGGCTTAAATCTTGAAATTGAAGGCGGTGTTTGCTGAGAGGGGAGGAGCCAGGGTCTCTCTAAGGTGGCTGTCCTGAAAGACGAACTTGGGAAATTTATACTACTACATATCTTTGGTAAAAATAAGTACAAATTGGTGGATATTATTTGGTCTTTGTGAAAGTTATAGAGTCCACAAGCTATGGTGCCAATATCTGAAAATTGATCACACCTGAAGTACTGACGGCCTATTTCAATTCTTGAGACCCTAACATGCCAGAAAAGTACAAATACCCCCCAAATGACCCCTTTTTGGAAAGAAGACATTCCAATGTATTTAGTAAGAGGCATGATGAGTTTTTTGAAGTTGTCATTTTTTCCCACAATTCTTTGCAAAAGCAAGATTTTTTTTTTCGTTTTTTTTTATTTTTATTTTTCCCCACAAAATTGTCATATTATCAGGTTATTTCTCACACACAGCATATGCATACCACAAATTACACCCCAAAACACATTCTGCTATTACTCCCGAGTACGGCGATACCACATGTGTGAGACTTTTACACAGTGTGGCCACATACAGAGGCCCAACATGCAGGGAGCACCATCAGGCGTTCTGGAGCACCCAGGCCAATTCTGACATTTCTCTCCAACATGTAAAAATCATAATTTATTTGCTAGAAAATTACAGAGAACCCCAAAACATTTTTTTTTTTTTTTAGCAAAGACCCTGGAGAATACAATGGTGGTCATTGCAAATTTTTATCTCACGGTATTTGTGCAGCAATTTTTCGAACGCGTTTTTTTTTTTTGGGGGGGGGGGGGGGGGAGAAACAGTAAAGTTAGCCCAATTTTTGCATAAAGTGAAAGATGAAGTTATGCTGAGTAAATAGATATCGAACATGTCACTCTTCAAAATTGCACATGCCCGTGGAATGGCGCCAAACGTCGCTACTTAAAAAATCCCCATAGGCGGCCCTTTAAATTTTTTTTTACTGGTTACATATTTTGAGTTGCAGAGGAGGTCTAGGGCTAGAATTATTGCTCTCGCTCTAACGTTCGTGGCGATACCTCACATGTGTGGTTTGAACACCGTTTTCATATGTGGGCGGGGCTTACGTATGCGTTCGCTTCTGCATGCGAGCACATGGGGACAGGGGCGCTTTTTTTTTTATTGTTCATTTTACTTTTAGTTTGACATTTTTTTTCCCCAAAAATACATTTTTGATCACTTTTATTCCTATTACAAGGAATGTAAACATCCCTTGTAATAGGAATATGGGGTGACAGGTCCTCTTTACAGTGAAATCTGGGGGTCAATATGACCCCACATCTCACCTCTAGGCTGGGAAGCCTGAAATAAAAATAAAAAAAAGATTCTGGCTTTGATCGTACTGGCGAGTTGGTAGAAGCACCGGAGGGGGGTGTCTATGGCAATTTATGGCAGGGTACTGCAGAGTAATGGCAGGGTACTGCAGAGTAATGGCAGGGTACTGCAGAGTAATGGCAGGGTACTGCAGAGTAATGGCAGGGTACTGCAGAGTAATGGCAGGGTACTGCAGAGTAATGGCAGGGTACTGCAGAGTAATGGCAGGGTACTGCAGAGTAATGGCAGGGTACTGCAGAGTATGCACTGGTATTGCAGAGTATTGGCAGGGAATTGAGGGGTTAAATTCGGTGAGCAGCAATGTGGGCACTGCAGATGCAGCCCACATCGCTGCTGACACCGATCTTTCCCCTCCGCTGTACCGATCGGTACAGAGAGGGGGAGGGAGGAACCAGCGTCATAACATGACGCCGGTTTGTTTACAAGTGATCACTCCGTCATTTGACGGAGCGATCACGTGGTAAACGGCCGTGACGAGCGGCCGTTTACCAGGACCCGGCAGTCACGGATGCTCTCGAGTGCGCGCCCCAGGGGGCGCGCGGGAGCAGAATTCTGGGAGGTCGTTAATTAACGGCCTCTCAGAGTTAAACAACCGCCCTGAAGCCGTTAATCGGCAATGGGCGGTTGTCAAGTGGTTAAACATGTGCAAACAAATTATGCATTTCTCAAGCAGAATCAAGCACCTATCATTCCAGAGCTCTATAGCCAACATACTAGCAACCAACATACTAGCAAAAGGGGAGAAGTCATATTATTCATATACTATACCATTGTCTCTTCAAAGAATACCTTAGCAAACTTATATGAACATGCATATAACAGTACTCACCCTTCCCACGATACCTAAACATAAGGGAAATTTACTTCACTCAAATCTAATTTTCCCCTTTTGGGACATCATATAACAGTGAAAACAGGGGCTGCCTTACCTTCCAACCATGTTTCACACAACACATTACTTTAATGCAAATGCGATAGACAAGAAAAGCCAGATATAGCAAAAGTTGTGGGTTCCGGTAGTAATTGGCAATTGCCCCATTACCCTTTCGCCCCCACCCCCCCTTCTCCTTCCCTTAAGGAGCCTAATATTAGGTTTTTAAACAGAGTCCCACCAAGGACACAGGCTTATCATAAGCCACTTCTTAACAGCCTGGTCCGTCTCACAATTCTCTTAACTAAAATTTATCTGGCCAGGGTTGTGTGTGTGTCAAAGCTTCAACACTTGACCACACGCTGCCAATTCCTAAATTCCAAGTGCCTCCATTCTGTTGTGATTAAAATGGTATTTCTATATACCTGACAAAGACCAGCTAGGTGTAACTAACGCAATTACAATACTCAGGAAACCCTTTACTTAATACTGCAGTATTAAGGAGACAACATCTTGACAAACACAAGAAGAGGAGACGAGTCAAGACCAAAGTTCAGGAGTTGTCTAATATATTGTAGGAGGGGCTGCATTTTATATGCACCCTTATCAGCCAGTCATTGCATAGAACATGGGTGTGGTTAATACAGAGGCGTACATTACAAATCATCATTACTCATGTCATCTGCTTCTGAATCACAGTCATGGGATATGTGGCCCAGACATTGTGACACAATCTCTTTATTTAACCCAAGTTAATCCTATAAGAACTTACAAAGATGGAGTCACTCCGATTCAGCCATATTACACCTACATCAAATAAAAAAATCCATACCAGAACCTTTATCGGAGGACGCAATCTGGCAGGCCACAGGAAAGGGGGGGACAAGAGAGCTCACCCCTCCTGAATCATACCGGGCCACATGCCCTCAACATTGGGAGGATGCTTTGGGGCCCCCTCAAAGCACCATGTCCCCATGTTGATGGGGACAAGGGCCTCATCCCCACAACCCTGGCCTGTAGTTGTGGGGGTCTGTGGGTGGGGAGCCTCCCCCCTGTTTGAAATGGTAAGGGGGTACAAAAATACCCCTACCATTTCACAAAGAAAGTGTAGAAAAATAGTTAAATAAGACAAACACTTTTGAAAAAGTCTTTTTTTTTATTTTTTAATAAAGGATTCCAGTGGTGGTAATCCCGGTGGTCTGACGTTTCCAGTGTCTCCTCCATGGAAACAGAAGATGGATAGATTTGCTGCGCTGGACTGAGATCACCCGTCGCTGGATCAGATCATCCATTGCTGGACCCCAGAGAGATGATCATCCGTCCCTGGATAGCAAGAGTGGATTACCACCGCTGGAATCTTTTTTTTTTTTTTTTTTTTTTAAATAAAGGACTTTCAAAAGTGTGTTTGTCTTATTTGACTATTTTTTACACTTTCTTTGCGTAATGGTAGGGGTAATTTTGTACCCCCTTACCATTTCAAACAGGGGGGAGGATGGGATCTGGGGGACCCCTTGTTAAAGGGGGCTTTTAGATTCTGATAAGCCCCCCGCCAGCAGACCCCCACAATGACCAGCCAGGGTTGTGGGGATGAGGCCCTTGTCCCCATCAACATGGGGACATGGTGCTTTGGGGGGGACCCCAAAGCATCCTTCCAATGTTGAGGGCATGTGGCCTGGTACGGTTCAGGAGGGGGGGCGCTCTTGTCCCCTAGCTTTTCCTGCGGCCTGCCAGGT
Source organism: Lithobates pipiens (assembly GCF_037356315.1). Lineage (NCBI taxonomy): Eukaryota > Metazoa > Chordata > Amphibia > Anura > Ranidae > Lithobates > Lithobates pipiens. The sequence continues at coordinate 372,581,802 of NW_027507764.1, forward strand.
TGCGTGTTTGGATAAAGGGTCTGGTATGGATTTTTAGGGGACCCCCACGTCAAATTTTTCTTCATTTGATGCGGGGTTCCCCTTAATATCCATACCAGACTTGAAGGGCCTGGTAATTGAATTTGGGGGAACCCCACGCTTTTTTTTTTTTTTTTTTTTTTAATCAATGAGTGTTCTCTGTATTACGGGAGCTGACAATTCATTATAGCCGCGAGTGATTTTAAAGGACTTTTTTTTCCTGCAGAAATTACACTTTGTACAGAGACAGTTCTAAGCACGGGAAACATGCACCCCTTCACAGGCAGGCATACTATAGACACTCCCCAGGTACGAAATTTAAAGGATTACACTTTTATTGTTTCACATTAATCATTATTAAAATCACTGCTCCCGAAAAACTGCAGTTTTTAAAACTTTTTTTGCATTGATACATGTCCCCTGGGGCAGGCCCCAGGTCCACAAACACTTTTTAGGACAGACTCTTGCATATTCGCCTTTAAAATGAGTACTTTCCCCCCGTAGACTTGTACAGGGTGTTCCATGGCCTTTCGAATACGCCGCGAACAACCCAAATCGTTTACTGTTCGCCGAACAGGCAATGTTCGAGTCGAACATGAGTTCGACTCGAACTTGAAGCTCATCCCTAGCCGCAACCATCTGCCTAAAAACGAGAGTTAGACTTACCGGTAACTCTGTTTCTACTAGTCGTCCAGGACAGCACTAGAGATAGGCTCCACCTCCAGAGGCAGGAAACACAAACCAGATCTTTAAAGGGCGGTCTCCGTCCCTTCCCCTTCACTCTTGTAAACGAGAACTTCCCCGGAAACGGCTTCTGTAACGACAAAAACACTTGTCCAGCATTATAACAGCATATAGGGAGGGAATCCAAGCTGTCCTGGACGACTCCTAGAAACAGAGTTACCGGTAAGTCTAACTCTCGTTTTCTCTAGTCTGTCCAGGACAGCACTAGAGAGGATCAACGAGAACTTACCAGATTAGGGGGGGGGGGGGGGACTACCGCTTGAAGGACCTTTCTCCCAAACGCCTGGTCTTGCGCTGAGATAAGGTCCAATCTGTAATGCTTCATAAACGAGTAGCTTGACCAAGTTGCTGCTCGACAAATTTGTTCTGGTGTTGCTCCAGCTCGCTCTGCCCATGAGGTCGATAGCGCCCGTGTGGAGTGAGCCATGGGGGGGAAAAAAGGACATTCCATTTTCATTCCTTTGTAGGCTTCTACAATAGCTTGTTTGATCCACCTTGCAATTGTATTTTTTGAAGCTTGTGACCCCAATTTTTTACCCGCATGTAAAACAAATAATGCATCTGATTTTCTAATGTTTTTGGACATCTCCAGATATTGTAAGACACAGGCTCTCACATCCAGTTGGCTAAACTCTACCTCCTTAGAATTAGTGGGAGACCCACAGAACGAAGGCAAAACAATTTCCTGTGTTCTGTGGAACTGTCACTACTTTGGGTAAAAACCCAGGGTCCATGCGCAACACCAGCCTATCCTCAAAAATTTGTAAAAACGTCTTTCACCGAAAGTGCCTGAAGCTCGCTAATGCGTCTGGCTGTGGAAATAGCCACTAGGAACACCGTTTTAAGCATGATCCATCTCAAGGAAGGTTCTTCTTCCAGAGACTTTACCCATCCCTGTAACACAATTGACAGGTCCCATTTGGGTAACATTTTGAAAGGAACAGGTTTAATCCTGGTCAACCCCTTAAAGAACCTGCTAACTAGCGGGTCTACCGCCAGAGGTTGATCCAAAAAAAAACAGACAGGGCCACCATATTTGATCGGAACACGCCTAACCGCCTGGAGGCTTCCCTTCGTAATGGCGATAAAGCGATGCAGCACGAACGCTTTGTGGCTGCGGCTTTTTAAAATAACCGCCAAGGTCCCGAACGTCCACGCTCACCACGCGACCCGGAACCGGTAGTGGATTGCCGGAAGTCCTCTATCCTCCTGTGTTGCACAGGCTGGAACTCGAAGCCTGTGCCCGCCCCCCACCTGACTTCGCGCCCAATTTTGAACCTATTGTCAGGTGGGGAAACGAACGCCCTCCCCGGGCTTCAGAAGGAGAACGCCGGTTCGAAGCTGCAGTCAACCCGACCGGAGGACTTCAAACGTCCGTTTACCAACAGGTAACCAGAACTCCTTCCCCGTCTCTTATGGGCTATCCCACCGTCAGGGGAAGGAGAGCTCCTGATCCAGCCTCCTCCTCCGGTGGAGGAAACACAAAGACTGAAGGGGAAGGGACGGAGACCACCCTTTAAAGATCTGGTTTGTGTTTCCTGCCTCTGGAGGTGGAGCCTATATCTCTAGTGCTGTCCTGGACAGACAACTAGAGAAAATTGCCTTCACAGGTCTGTTAGTTTGAATAGCCTGTGTGGCCAATTATAGCAGGTGAGAAGGAGCATGAAAGCAACCCTGCTAAGCTATGGCCGATGAGGCAGAGTATTGTGCCATGTTGGCTCCAACCATCTGCCACAAAGTTCCCTAATGGGATGGTGTGTGGCATCAGCTTTTTTTTTTTTTTTTTTTTTTTTTTTTTTTTTTAGAAAGTTTGCATTTAAAGTGGAACTTCACCCTTTCTGACAAGTTTCCTCCTCTCCATCATGTGCCCCCCCCCCCCCTTTCACTGCACAGCTATTGGGCTTTTTTCTTCCTCCTTTTTAATGTCAGGGCCCCCTGGTGCCTCTTGGGATATGTGACGTGGATATCCCAAGAGGCAACAGGAACATCCATTCACTAAAGCAGGTGCTTGTGCCTCCCGATGACATCCCTGAAGAAGATGGTGGTGCGAGATTCAAGTGCCAGCTACAGAGCAGGGGATCTCAGCGAGACAACGCTGGATCCACTGGCTGGGCGAATGTCCTTCCTGTACAGAGCACTGCATCAGGTAGGCAGGAGAGATTTTTTTTTCCCGGTGGTTAGGGTAAAGTTTAGCTTTTATTAACTGCTGCCCAAATATCACGTGACATAATCATTACAACAAAATTGCTAAAACCCCCAATTTATAGCAAAAAGTGCCGATTTTTATATGCATGTGGAAAATTTCCGATTTGGCCTGTGGGTCAAGTGACTAAGACCGTGGGGAACATATTGACTTGTCAGGAATTAGATTTTTTTTTGCAGTGGTACATGGTAGTAATATCTAGAAAGTTTGGAATCGTCCATTCATCTGGTTTGTGTATTTGCCATTTTGCTAGCCGTTATGCGTTTTATATTGTATTTCTAGCCCTCTGGAAAACCACTTTTGGATTCTCTGGGAGTGTGGAGGCAGAGGTTAGGATTGTTTTTCAAGATTGGCCAGTGTTTCTTTATAATTCCATGAACAATGGGCCCTCATTGACATCTCTATCCCAGTAGTAAATGATGAGGGATCACTCTCCAGCTGCTGGTGCCAATATCTTTAAGCTAGTTGCACAGAGCTCAGTGTATACCTTTTTTCAAGGACTTTCTGGATCAAAACATTACTCTGTGTGTGGTAATCTTCTACAGTGGACCAATTATTGCATCATAGCCTACAAAACTAACTGTGTAGAATGTTATCATTTTAGCTCTGTGGATGGCAACTGGCCTGATGTAGGAACCAGTTGTCTGATGTTGGCTTGAAATGTGTTCTTGTCAAAATCTCTTCTGAACCTTTATAATATAATTACAGATTAAGAAACACTAGGGACTGACTTACTGACCAAGGCATGTTCCTTGACTATGCTTCTGCTTGATCCCAACCTGCAACCATTCGTATTGACCTTGGACTTGTTCCTAGACTACACTTCCACCTGTTACTATCCTTTGGCTTGTTTACCAACTATGCATTTGATCCCTACCTGCTATATCTGGTACTGGTCCCCGGCTTGCTGACCTCCTGGTGGGGTGATCCCGAGGGCTGTTACCTGGTATTAACACATAGCAAAACCCATCTCCACCATCAGGAGCTCTTGTGATAATGGGTTAGTGCTTAAACCACGCACCTTGGGTGAGCCCCTGTCATTCGTGTGTACTTATCCAGTGGACCCACCCGAACAATCCATTTAAGTCAGTGGCTGAACTGTAGGGGTCACTGCAGTCGCACTTGCGATTGGGCACTGCCGTGCTGCTGCTGTGGGGGGGCCCTAAGGCCCGTCATCTCCCCCTGCACCCCTGGCTGTCCATTTAACATGCGGGGGAGAGGTGGGAGGCGACGTTCGGCAGCTCTATGGTGCCTGCATGCCACGGAATCTCCCTGGGGCTTGTAGTTCTCTCTCCGAATGTATACACTGGAGAGGCCTCTGACCCAGGCATGTATCAGCTTCACTCTTCAGTGAGTCACGCTGCTTCTACACTCTTGAGGGGAGAGGGGAGCCCCAGGGAAATCCCACTGCCCGTGAACACCATAGAGCTGCCGATCGCCGCCTCCCACCTCTCCGCAGGTGGGGAGGATACAGAGATGTGCTGGGGGTCCAATATACAGTGGAGACCAGCCAGGTATAGAGGAACCTCTGGAAGGGGGAGGTGACTGTCTGGGGACCCTGATGTAAGGGGGGGCTCCCTGGGGACCCTGAAGTAAGGGGGATCTGATCTATCCATCTCACAAGAGTACACCCCTCACATTTTTGTAAATATTTTATTCTATCTTTTCATGTGACAACACTGAAATGACACTTTGTTACAATGTAAACTAGTGAGTGTACAGCTTGTATAACGGTGTCCCCTCAAAATAACTCAATACACAGCCATTAATGTCTAAACTGCTGGCAGCAAAAGTGAGTACACCCCTAAGTGAAAATGTCCAAATTGGGCCCAAAGTTTCAATTTGTGTGGCCACCATTATTTTCCAGCACTGCCTTAACCCTCTTGGGCATGGAGTTCACCAGAGCTTCACAGGTTGTCACTGGAGTCCTCTTCCACTCCTCCATGATGACATCATGGAGCTGGTGGATGTTCGAGACCTTGAGCTCCTCCACCTTCTGTTTGAGGATGCCCCACAGATGCTCAATCCGGTTTAGGTCTGCATACATGCTTGGCTGGTCCATTACCTTTACCAAGGCAGTGGTCATCTTTGAGGTATGTTTGGGGTTGTTATGTTGGAATACTGCCCTGCAGCCCAGTCTCCAAAGGGAGGGGGGGGATCATGCTCTGCTTCTTTATGTCACAGTACATGTTGGCATTCATGGTTCCCTCAATGAACTGTAGCTCCCCAGTGCTGGCAGCACTCATGCAGCCCTAGACCATGACACTTCCACCACCATGATTGACTGTAGGCAAGACACTTGTCTTTGTACTCCTCACCAGGTTGCCGCCACACACTTTTAAGGACTGGTATAGGTGTACTATTTGGTGTGCAATATATAGGTGTGTAATACACGTATAAAAAATACTTGCACATATAGAAAGCATAGTACAGTGCAGCATTGTGACTGGAGTGGTTCTGCAGCGATACTACAAAGAGTGACAAACGCAATAAAAAATAAAAATAAAAAAAAAAAGGATTATAACTGGTTTGATAGACCAGTGGCCCCCAAAAATGACAGATTGAAGCGGAGTGTTATATACCCTTTCACATACATACTACACAGGGACTTTTGTCACAGGGTCATTTAAAAAAATGACAGGCACCAACAGACTCGAGCCAAAGTGGCAAATTGCAGAAAGTGCCTGCGATTACGTCAAAGGCCGCACCAGACTTGGTTGAGTGGCTCACTCAGCCTTAGCCCTTGTACACACGGTCGGACATTCCGACAACCAAATCCGTCGGATTTTGTCCGAAACTGTTGCATACACACGGTCGGACAAAGTTGTCGGAAAATCTGATCGTTCAATATGTGATGACGTTATTTCGTTACGACGGGACTACATTCAGGCTAGTAGCCAATAGCTTTGGTGTAGGAATTTGATCTGAGCATGCGTGGCACTTTGTCCGATCGGAATTCTCTACACATGATCGAACAAGGTCCGATTGGATCATGTTGTCGGAACATTTTACAGACAAGTTGGAAAACTTGGGTCGTCGGATACTCTGACGGAAACAGTCCGATGAAGACCCCACACAGTCGGATTATCCGACAAAACGTCCGCTCGGACACATTCCGTCGGAATCTCCGACCGTGTGTACAAGGGCTACCTCTTCTGCACCCTCATCTCTCGATCTGCACCCCCCAAAGACACTACCACCAACACCACCATATACCTTCCGCTTGAGTCACAGGAATTATTTTCCGATCCATCAAAAGACATTGCTGATGAGCATCCACTCTTGGCATTGGATCAGGAAGAGGAGGTAGCAACAACCGCCACTCTGCAGTCTGACGACAGTACCCAGATCAGCCCAAGGAGGAGGTTGGTCCCCGCTGTTGCTGCCTACTCTGAGATCTCCAATTATAGTGGTGGGGAAGGTGACGTAGATGACGACATGGCTAGTGATGTCACGTGGGTGCCCACAAGAGAGGAAGAGGGGAGTTCAGAGGGAGATATGGACCAGCAGATAGGGAGGAGAAGCAGGAATAACTTACATTGCACAGGAGGGACAAAGCAGACTGCTAAGGTATCATAACCGATAAGTGCACTCGCCTAGCTCATAACCGATAAGTGCACTCGCCTAGCTCATGACAGTGTTGACTGCCTGACATTTATAAAAATGAATGAGGCATGGATCTCAGAGGAATTCAACACATGTGACCAGTAGACCATGTATATGCATAACTCTATAAACTATTTAATCGAGCACACTGACCTTTTCTACCTTTTGGCTCACTTCCTTGTACAAAAAAATAAAAAAAAAAAAAAAAAAAGCACACCGTACTATATGCCCATACCCTCCTGTTTGAAGAGGTTGAGCGGTGTCATATTTTTGGGTCCCGTAGCGCATTGCTGGTATCAGTGCTCTCCATCACGGTTCAAGTGATGATCTCCTCCACCATCTTCATAGCCTGCCCTGACCTTTCCTCTCCTCCATGCGCTCCCGAATTGTCAAAATTTCACAGATATATTAAAAAAAAAAAAAAAAAAAAAAAAGCTTGTCGATCCCAGATTCACTTAATACTTTTGTTATGTCAGTGTCCATGTGGTGGGACTATGTGTGCACATCTAGTAAGTATTTTGTGGCTGAAAAATATGACCTGTAGGTTTTTAAGGTTCACCTGCCATTAAAGTCAATGGGGCCCGCCGCAAACTTTTGGACGCGTTTGCGGTTCGCGTAACGACGTTCGTCTCCCTCTAGTATAAACCATAGAACAGTACTTCCAAAGACTGAGGAATGTTGGTATGCGAGTCATGGAAATAGGTGGTGATGGCCTGTGGCTCCAAGTCCAAAACCCAAAGGAAATCTATCGGTCAGGCAGATGGAAATTATATAGATTAATGCCCCTTTTTGTTTAACTTGGGAGTGCTGCACAAAAGGAAGCAATAGAATCAAGAAAGGATCGTTCTAGGCAAGTCCAGTAACAAAGCTACGGCTATGGATTACACCCTCATTCAGTGGGGTCTGGCGGGGCATCTCATATCTCAACGAACCACCCCAGACTAATCCCACTAATAAAGAGAAATAAAACTTAAACTTTGGTGTCATGTGCGTGTGATGGGGGAATGGAAGCGGAGTGATTGGCAAGATAAAGATGAGCAACCCAGCAGCCCCCATGGGGGTACTGCTACAGGAAAAAAAAAAAAAAAAAAAAAAACCCTTATAACTAGTGATGGACGAAATTCCAACGGGACATTTCGCGAACGCGGTCCGCTAACGCGGCCGATAGTTTGCAAACCGTAACGTTCGTGGCGGGCCCCATTGACTTCAATAGGAGGCGAACTTTGCAAACCTACAGGTCAAATTTGCAGCCACAAAATCATTACTAGCTGTGCAAACATAGTCCCACCACATGGCCAATGACATAACACATGTATGAGGTGAATCTGGGATCGACAACTACAAGCATTCTTTTTTTATATGGGAAATTGTGACAATTCAGGACTGTGGAGCACATGAAGGCAATGGAGGAGAGGGAAGGTTAGGGTAGGCAAAGAAGAGGGTGCAGGAGATGATTACCAGCAGCGTGACATACAGCAATGACACCTGCACCGTGAGAGAGCACTGACACCAGCACTGTGATAGAGAGCACTGGCACCGTAAGCAGCCCCAGGAGTAAGTCAGCATAGCACAGGGATGGTGGGAGCCCTCATAATGTGCATAGCACAGGGATGGTGGGAGCCCCTCATAATATGCACAGCAGAGGTACAGCCCCAGGAGGAAGTCAGCACAGCACAGGGATGGTGGGAGCCCCTCATAATAAGCAGCCCCAGGAGGATGTCAGCACAGCACAGGGATGGTGAACTTTACAAATCTACAGGTCATATTTGCAGCCACAAAATAATTACTAGCTGTGCACACATAGTCCCACCACATGACCAATGACATAACACATGTATGAGGTGAATCTGGGATCGACAACTACAAGCATTTTTTTATATGTGAAATTCTGACAATTCAGGACTCTTGAGATAATGGAGGCGAGGGAAGGTCAGGGTAGGCAAAGAAGAGGGTGCAGGAGATGATCACCAGCATGGTGATATACAGCACTGACACCTGCACCGAGATAGAGAGCACTAACAGCAGCACTGATACCAGCAACTTGCTGCTGGGCCCCAAAAATATGACACCGCTCAACCTCTTCAAACAGGAGGGTATGGGCATATAGTACGGTGTGCTTTTTAGGTTGTGATTAGCAGACTGTAGCTCACTCAACCCTATATACTCTAGTACACTATACCTTACCAGTCCTTAGAAGGACCTTTGTGCAAATAGTAGGTTGTGATTAGCAGACTGTACCTCAGTCCCTATACTGATAAAGGATTACTGCAGCAGAAGGGCAGCAGTCAAGTATAATAATATTCTTTCTATATTTGGAAGAATGAATATTATACGTGTACAAGCCTATTACCATACCAGTCCTGAAAAGAACCTTTGTGGACCTAATGGTAACAGCTACTGATTAACCACTTCAGCCCCGGACCAATAAACACCTTAAGGACCAGAGGTCTTTTTACAATTTCGCACTCTGCTGCTTTAACTGGTAATTGCGCAGTCATGCAATATTGCACCCAAACTAAATTTGCGTCCTTTTCTTCCCACAAATAGAGCTTTGATGGTATTTGCTTACCTCTGCGATTTTTTTTTTTTGCGATATAAATGGAAAAAGAGCGAAAATTTTGAAAAAAAAAAAAAAGATATTTTCTTCTTTTTGTTATAAGAAAAATCGAATAAACTAAATTTTAGTCATACATTGAGGGAAAAATTTATTCAGCCACATGTCTTTAGTAAAAAAAGTCAATAAGCGGATATTTTTTGGTTTGCGCAAAAGTTATAGCGTCTACAAACTACAGTACATTTTCTGGAATTTACACAGCTTTTAATTTATGACTGCCTAGCTCATTTCTTGAGGTGCTAAAATGACAGGGCAGTACAAACCCCCCCCCCCCCCCAAATGACCCCATTTTGGAAAGTAGACACCCCAAGGAAACTGCTGATGGGTATGTTGAGCCCATTGAATATTTATTTTTTTTGTCCTAAGGGATTGAATAATGACAAAAAAAAAAAAAAAAAATTTACAAAAAGTTGTCACTAAATGATATATTGCTCACACATGCCATGGTTATATGTGGAATTGCACCCCAAAATATATTCAGCTACTTCTCCCGAGTATGGGGATACCACATGTGTGGGACTTTTTGGGAGTCTAGTCGCGTATGGCACCCCGAAAACCAATCACCACCTTCAGGATTTCTAAGGGTGCAAATTTTTGATTTCACCCCTCACTACCTATCATTTTCGAAGGCCATAAAATGCCAAAATAGCACAAAACCCCCCAAAATGACCCCATTTTGGAAAGTAGACACCCCAAGCTATTTACTGAGAGGCATGTTGAGTCCATGGAATATTTTATATTTTGCCACAAGTTGCGGGAATATTACAAACTTTTTTTTTTTTGCACAAAGTTGTCACTAAATGATATGGGCATATGTGAAATGACACCCCAAAATACATTCTGCTGCTTCTCCTGAGTACAGGGATACCACATATGTGGGACTTTTTTGGAGCCTAGCCACGTACGGGACCCCGAAATCCAAGCACCGCCTTCAGGATTTCTAAGGGCATAATTTTTTTATTTTACTCCTCACTACCTATCACAGTTTTGACGGCCATAAAATGCCAAGATGGCACAAACCCCCCCCAAATGACCCCATTTTGGAAAGTAGACACCCCAAGCTATTTGCTGAGGGGCATGTTGAGACCATTGAATATTTTTTTTTTGTTCCAAGGGATTGAATAATGACAAAAAATAAAAATATTTTTTTTTACAAAAAGTTGTCACTAAATTATATATTGCTCACACATGCCATGGTTATATGTGGAATTGCACCCCAAAATACATTTTGCTGCTTCTCCTGAGTACGGGGATACCACATGTGTGGGACTTTTTGGGAGCCTAGCTGCGTACGGGGCCCCAAAAACCAACCCCCCCAAATTACCCCATATTGGAAAGTAGACACCCCAAGCTATTTACTGAGAGTCATGTTGTCTGAACGAAAAAAAAAAAAAAAAAAAAAAAAAAAAAAAGAGATTGATCGGTGGGTATGCCCACCATTAGAATACCTCCCTTCATCCACCCACTTCTAATGATGGACATACATGCACCATTTATATATGCCGAAGCATGGGGCATCCTCCCGCAAAAAAGTTATGCCACGTACATACGTTCAAACTTTTCCACAGGCAAGCCCTCCGTTGGAATTTTGACTGTATGTATGTGGCATTAGGAGCAAAATCGCTCCTCCACCCCTTATGCCCCCATGGAGGGGGGAGAGGGAGAGAATAAAACGACAACTATTTTTGGTTTTTATACACTTTTTGAACTGTAAACTGTAACAACTGTAACAACTGTAACGGTTCGGGGTCTCTCAAAATGCGATGGCATCTTGGGAGACTCTGTTAGTGTGCCTAGCCTGTGAAATGCTGCACCCTACGCTAATACTTCACTAGTTCATGGTAGCGTTCAAAACACTCACCCTGACAAAGACCAGGATTGCCAGGACAGCGTGGACAATAAGAACGGGTGTCACGCCTAAATCCGCGCTTGATACAGAGACGACATCTTTTTTGGGGGGCTCGTTGGGTAGGGGTATTTGGGAGGACATAAGAATAATGCCTCTCATGCAGCCGGCTTACTGCATTTGGTTGGGAATGGTGAGGTGCAGAACCCTCTGGATACAGAAGCTCTGTGACAACCTCTCTTTGGAAGAAAAGAAAGGTTAATGTCCCGCCTGAAGTTTTGTATAGCACAAAAGCATTCAGCAAAGCCAATTGAAATAAGTAAGCAGACACTTTTGTACCAGCGTCTGGCCTTACGGGAAGCTAGATACGGCGCCAACATCTGATCATTGAGGTCCACCCCTCCCATATTTTTGTTATATTCGTGGACACAGGGGTTTCTCCACAATACCAGTCGCCGTAGAAATTTGGACCGTCGTGTCTGCTTGAAGGGAGGTAAGAACGAAAACATTCTCATTATCCCTCCACTTCATAGCGAGCAAATTACTACACCGATAGCAGGCTCTCTCCCCCAGCCCAAGACGGGAATCTACAAGCCGCTGGGGAAAGCCCCGGCGATTAGGTCGCACGGTGCCACATGCTCCAATCTGATGATCAAATAAATGACTAAACAGTGGCACGCTGGTGTAATAGTTGTCCACGTACAAGTGGTACCCCTTTCCGAATAAGGGTGACACCAATTTCCACACCATCTTGCCAGCGCTTCCTATGTAATCAGGGCAGTTCTCCGGCTCTACGCAACCATCTTTACCCTCATAAACCATAAAGCTCCATGCATAGCCTGTGGCCCTGTCACAGCACTTATAGAGCTTGACCCCGTATCTGGTACGCTTGTTGGGAATGTACTGTTTGAATGACAAGCGACCAGTAAACTTAACCAGGGACTCATCAACGCAGACAACTTTTTGGGGAGTAAACAAGTCTGCAAAACCTTTATTTGAAGTGGTTTATGAGGGGCCGAATTTTGTAGAGCCAATCGTATTCAGGGTCTCCACGTGGACGACAAAGTTTGTCACTGAAGTGCAAGAACCGCAAGATCTGCTCGTATCGTTTCCTGGACATGGAGTTAGAGAACACGGGCATGTGGTCAGCCGGATGCGTGGACCAATAAGCCCGCATCCTCATGAATTTATGTGTACCCATGTTGAGGGAAAGGCCCAGAAGGTCTTAAATTCGGAAACCGTAACTGGTTTCCAATCTCTGGCAAGAGACAGCAACTGGGGATTAGCGGCGATGTGTTGACCAGCATATAAATTGGTTTGGTCCACAATAGATCTATAGAGATCTTCCGTGAAATACAGAGAATAAAAATAGAGTGGCGTAAAATCATCTGTATCCACCTGAATACCGGGTTGGGCAGTTAATTGGGGGGGGGGGGGGGGGGGAGGTACTGGTGCTGCTGAAGTGGTGGGCACCCAATCAGGATTGGCGAATTCTGCAGGAAGGGCACTATGGGAACGACGGGCCTGTCTTAGTCTTCTTGGTGGCAGCGGGACACTACTTGTGCTTGCCACCTCGCCAGCTTGAACTGCACTTATGGGACTCGCCACGTCACCACGTGATATTGCAGTGCTGGATTTAAGTCCAGGGTGTACTAGGCCGCTGGTGCTTGCCAGTTCACCAAAAGGATGAGCGGCGCTAGTACTGGCTCTATACTCCATACGAGGGACTTGCGGTTCCTGCACCTCAACAACATCAGAAGATCGGGGTCGGGTACGCCTGACGTTAGCAGGGACCTCTTCTTCGTCGTCAGAGCTATCTGACATGGAGGCACTGTCCTCTACAGGTTCGTATTCTGAGCCTGAATCTAACAGATGAGTGTCTTCCTCTTCACTGTCTTTCACATCACATCTGTCATGCTCAGAAACGTGTAGGCCTCTTCACTAGTGTACCTTCGCTTTGCCATTTTGGGCTCTAAATTTAGGGGTACAGTAGTGAGACTCGCAGGTAAAATGGAATTACGTACCGGTAATGTCCTTTTCCAGGAGTCTTTCAGGACAGCTACCTTAGAGAGACACCGGCTCCTCCCCTCTGAGGAAACACCGCCTTCAATTTCATAATTTAAGCCTCCTCCTCCCTTCGTTCCTCAGTTCTTCCAGAGTACCTCCAGCCAAACTGGGGAGACACAAGAACACGTCAAACAAATAAACTTTAAGTCTTACCTGACGGTCCCATGTAATGAGTTCCCGATGATCTGCAACAATTTGGGTGGGAACCGGTGCTGTCCTGAAAGACTCCTGGAAAAGGACATTACCGGTACGTAATTCCATTTTTCCCCAATCGTCTTTCAGGACAGCCACCTTAGAGAGGATAAGCGAGTATATTACCTTAGGGTGGGACTACTGCCTGTAGCACCTTACGACCAAAGGCTTGGTCTTTGGCTGACAGAAGATCCAGTCTATAGTGTCTCACAAACGTAGAAAAACTGGACCACGTTGCAGCTCTACAGATCTGTTCCGGAGATGCACCAGCCCACTCTGCCTGAGAAGTTGCCACGGCCCTGGTTGAGTGTGCTCTAATCCCAGCTGGAGGATCTAATCCCCCTGCCACGTATGCCTGCCCAATGGCTAACCTTAACCATCTAGCTATGGTACGTCTAGAGGCTTTGGAACCCTTCCTGGCCCCTGAAAATAAAACAAAAAGTGAATCAGTCTTTCTGAACTGACTTGTGCAGTCTAAATAAAGAACACATCTTCTAACTAGTCTGTGAAACATGTGTTCCTGTTCTCTAACTGGATTTGAACAAAATGTAGGTAGCACAATCTCCTGCATCCTGTGGAAACTAGAGGCTACCTTAGGCAAAAAGGCCGGATCTATCTTCAAAACCAGACGATCCGGAAAAACCTGAAAAAAGGGAGCCCTGATAGAAGGGGCTTCGAGTTCACTTACTCTTCTTGCTGTAGTGATCGCCACCAAAAACACCGTTTTGAGAGTGATCAGCTTTAATGAGCAAGATTCTAACGGCTCAAAAGGTTCCCCTGTGAGAACCTGTAAAACTAAAGAAAGATCACAAACTGGGAAGGGGGAGCTTGAAGCCGACCTCTGCCTACCTAGGGCCCTGAAGAACCTTACGACCCAAGGATCTGACGCTAGATGTTTCTCTAAAAACACGCTCAAAGCGGAAACCTGAGCCTTTAGTGTTCCAAGCGCTAACCCCTTATCTGCCCCTGCCTGTAGGAACTCTAGAACGGCTACAGGGCTGTGCACGTTGAAGGAACCCTCTGAACACCAGCTGTTAAACCGTTTCCATACCTTTAAGTAAATGGACTGGGTTTCCTTTTTCCTACAGTTTAGAAGAGTGGCTACCAACCGGTCTGAGAAGCCCTTGGCTTTCAGCAATTCTTCCTCAGAAGCCACGCTGCCAGGTTCCATCGTCCTACCTGAGGACAGAACACCGGACCTTGAGACAGGAGATCCTCCTGCACTGGGAGAATCCAGGGGGGTTCTACAGACAGGCCCTTCAGGATCGAGAACCACGGCCTCCTGGGCCAGTGAGGTGCAATTAGAACGAGGGTAGTGTTCTCCACTTGAAATTTCCTTAATACTGCTGGAATGAGCACGGGAGGGGGGGGGGGGGGGGGAAGGCATAGCACCTGGAGAAACCCCAACTCTGTGCTAGAGCGTCCACCGCCAATGCCCCATCCCCCCTGTTTATGGAGAAGAAAGTGGCTACCTTCGCGTTTTCCCTTGCGGCAAAGAGATCTATTGCAGGAATCCCCCATCTCCGGGTGATCATTTCGAATATTTCCTGCTTGAGAACCCAATTGCCTTCTCTCAGAGTTCTCCTGCTGAGAAAATCTGCCACCTGATTTTGTTCTCCCTTCAAGTGGATTGCTGAGAGGGACAGGATATTTGCTTCGGCCCATCTGAGGATGGCTTCCGCTAGGGCCCATAAGGACTTGCTCCTGGTGCCCCCCTGTCTGTTGATGTAAGCTACCACCGAGGAGTTGTCCGACCTTACCCTTACGTGATTCCCCCGGAGCTCCTTCTGAAAGGTTCTGAGAGCTAGATCTACTGCCCTCAGCTCCCTCCAATTCGAGGATCTCCTCGAGTCCCTCTTTTCCCAAATACCCTGTATTAATCGGGAGTCTAGGTGTGCCCCCCAACCTGAGCTGCTTGCATCGGTCGTGACCACCCTGGAGGTTGGCATGACCCACTCTAGACCTTGGGACAAATTTGCTCCCTTCCTCCACCACCATAGGGACCTCTTTACCTGATCTGGAATCGAAACCAGAGAATCCAAAGATCCCTGGCTGTGATCCCAAATTTTCAGCACAAATAATTGTAGAGGGCGGTAATGTAACCCTGCCCACTGAACCGCTGGAAGAGCGGATGTCAGCAACCCTAGCGCTGACATGATCTTCCTTATGGAGATCTGGTGGTTGCCCTGAAGAAACAACAGAGCCCTGTCTATCTTTTGAATTTTCTCCAAAGGAAGAAAGACCCTTTGTACTGTTGAGTCCAACTCGTACCCTAGGAAAGTAACCCTCTGGGAAGGGATTAAGTTGGATTTCTCCAGGTTCAGGAGCCAACCCAGGCTTACTAACAGGTTTCTTGTGACCTGTAAATCCTGAATTAACTGTGCTGGGGAAGGGGCAAACAGAAGGAGATCGTCGAGATATGTGATCACCGAGATTCCCCTGAGACGCAGAAATGCCAGAACTTCTGCCATCACTTTGGTGAAGATTCGGGGGGAAGAGGATAGCCCGAAAGGAAGCGCTCTGAACTGAAGGTGTAGTACTTCCATTGGAGTTCTCACTGCCAGTCTGAGAAAACGCTGGTGGGACTCTGCGATGGGAATATGCAGGTATGCATCTTTCAGATCTATTGATGCCATGAAGCAGTTCGGAGGAAGGAGTGCTTTTACTGAGTAAACCGAATCCATCCGAAACCTTCTGTAGGTAACAGACATTCAGGGGCTTCAGGTTCAGGATGAGCCTGAATTTCCCCGAAGGTTTGCGAACCACGAAGACGTGAGAGTAGAAGCCTCTGCCCGTCTCTCCTACTGGAACCCGTACTACCACCCACCTCCTGTTCTTCCAACTCCTGAAGAGAGGAAAGAAGGGCAGATGATTTTTCTGCGCATTTTGGCAGCTCGGTGACAAGGAACCTCAGAGGAGGGAGTTCCGAAAACTCCAAATGGTAACCTCCTCTGACGATCCCCAAGACAAACTGATTGGAGGAAATCATTTCCCACTGTGGGAGGAAGGCCCCCAATCTTCCTCCCACCGTGACCCTGTCACTGAGATTTTTTGGGCTGTTCAGGAGGGCGAAAAATTGCTCCCCCGGGGCCCTTGCTTTTGAGTCCCCAACTTTTCTTCTGCTGAACAGTACGGGGTGGTACAACCCTTTTCTGGGGACGAGTCTTTTTGGCTTGTTCCCCAAATTCCTTTTAACAGGAAAGGCCTTTCTTTTGTCTGCTGTGCGATCTAGCACTGCTTCAAGACCTGGTCCAAACAGTAGATCTCCTGTAAAGGGGATTCCACAAAGTTTAAGTTTGGATGCATTGTCTCCAGGCCAGGTCTTCAGCCATAAGGCTCTCCTGGCAGAGTTGGTCAAGGCCAAGGACCTTGCCGACATTCTCACGGATTCCGCCGAAGCGTCCGCTATGTAGGCTATCCCTTTAAGAAGCATGGGAAAGGAGGATAGAATAGTCTCCTTTTGCTGTCCCTGCTTCAATGTGTGCGCTAATCTGGGTGAGCCAATACTCCATGTTGCGGGCCACCACCGTGGTTGCCATGGCTGGCTTAAGATTTCCCTGCGATGAATCCCAGGCCTTCTTAAGAAGGTAATCCATCCTTCGATCCATAGGGTTAGAAAGTACCCCCATATCCTCAAAGGATAGATCAGTGTGTCTGGACACCTGGGAAAAAGCAGCGTCTAGTCTGGGAGATTTATTCCAGACGAGAGTCCTCTTCCTCCGAAAAAGGAAACCTACGTCTTAATGCCCCGGAAAAGAAAGGTTTCCTTTCGGGATCCCGCCATTCCTTCTTGATGGTATCGATCAAGTCGTTATGCACTGGGAACACCCGCTTCTTTTGTTCCCCCATGCCCTTGTACATCCGATCATGGAGTGACAATGTCTTAGTTTCTTCTTGAATGCCTAAAGTGGTATGAATCGCTCCCAAGAGCTCATCCACATCCTCCAGGGAAAGCTTATACCGCGAGATTCTGTTGGATTCCCCATCCAACACCTCGGCGTCAGACTCCCCCTGGGAGTCTGAAACGACACTGTCAATTTCTTCCTCAGCTTCCTCCCTGGGACCCTCTGGATTCTCTCCCTTGCAGGAGGAACGTCCACAGGGCTGGATGGTACACTCTGCTGCGCTGGTGTAGGAGTGCTCGGAGGCTGGGGCCACTGAAAACTGGAAAAAAAGTTTTGGAAGGACTGAAAGGTACCAGAGAGTTCCTTCATAGAAGCTACCAGATCTGCACCCTGCTCTGCTGCCTGTTCCTTAAGTAAATCCTCAATACATTGTTTGCAAATAGCTTTAGACCAAGAGTCTCCCATAGACGTTCTACATGAAGGGCACTTCTTCTTAGAACCATGGGGGGACTTGCTCGTGGCTTTCTGAAAGACACAAAACACAGGAAGGGGCAGCCTGAGCCTAAAAAAAAAAAAAAAAAAAAAAAAAAAAAAAAAAAAACAGCAACACCAGCGCTACATACCGGGAGTGCACCCCCTAGGATCAACCATCACCAGGATCCCAGACACACTACCCTTCCCCCCGACCACCAAGGAGGAACACCAGTGGAGCTACTGGATAAAAGTAAGGGAACACCTCCCCAGGTTTCCTCTTACCTTCGAGTGGCTGGTGCTGTTATCTCCAGGAGTTTTTGAAGCCTCTGCTTCGGACATTCTCCCGTTGAGGAAGCGTGGTACGAACGTGCCTCTAACAGCTACCTGTGCAACTGTGAAAAGAGAGGCTGCACCAGCCGAACGCTAGGTTCCCCTTCACGTGCCACGTCCGGAACCGGAAGACGCGGATCGAACGAAGGGGTCCGCCCCCACCGGAACTGACGTCGCCCGCCTACCGGTCCGGCTTCCAGCTCCCAGCCGGCTGCATACACAGGGGGGCCCTGGACGCCTTCGTTCAGTGCCCCACTGGGCGAAACGCAGGGATGAACCTCCCCAAAGACTTCCTGCTTTCCCCAAGCGAAGATTGGAGTGCGTGTAAAGGTCAGTCGAGTAGTCAGCTTCCCCAGCCAACTGGACTGTTTGTTCCTGTTGAAACACCCGCGGGTGAACGAACGGACGACCCCATAAACTTCCTGCTTTCCCCAAGCGGAGTTTAGTGTATATGGACAGTACGAACACTTCAGCTCCCCGCTGATAGGACTGTCCTGGACCGACCGATGAATGGTCGGATAGCTGAACGGGGCCGGGGCGCCGCTCGGATGGCTTCAGTTTCACCAACCGAATTCAGCCTTAAGGTTCCTTGGCGGTGTCTCCCCGCCGGAGGAAACACCATAACTGAGGAACGAAGGGAGGAGGAGGCTTAAATTATGAAATTGAAGGCGGTGTTTCCTCAGAGGGGAGGAGCCGGTGTCTCTCTAAGGTGGCTGTCCTGAAAGACGATTGGGGAAAAAAAGCACCTAGCCTGTCAGCGACTGTATAAAACGCTACAAAAAAAAAAAAAAAAAAAAAAAAAAAAAAAAAAACTGTTAGCGATCGCAGGGATCAGGCCTGACTCTGCGAACGCTGCAGTTATGTTTTGTAAGTGACAGTGATCGATCGATACTGCACTTGGGTGGGCTGGGCAGAGGGGCAAAACGCAGGTGCTAGCAGGTATCTGGATTGATCCTGCCAACAATGCGTTTTTTTAGAACCCTAAATTGCTGGGCACGCTAGTATAGATCTGATCAGATATTGATCTGTTCGGATACTATACCACTAAGGGAGGTGTATGCTTTGCGCGTGGGTGTTAGCGGTACTGGCACTAACCTAGCACTGCCTGGGGCGACGCAGACCCTTTCTGACCCTAAAACCAAATTTATATCACCCGCCGGGTGATCAGGGGGTTAAACCTTTATTAGGTAATAAATGGCGGGTGCCCTGATGCTATAAAAAGCGAACTACCTAACCAGCGTCACCCGTAACACTTATACGGTGATCACTGGTGAAAGGGTTAACTAAGGGCAATCAGGGGTTAAAACCTTTATTGGGTATTTATATGGGGGTACCTGAAGCTTTATAAAAACCTGACGGGGAACCTAAATAACAAAATAACTAACTGGCTAACCAGCGTCACCAGTGACACTTATGCAGCGATCGCTGGTGAAAGGGTTAACTCTAGGGGCAATCAAGGGGTTAAAACCTTTATTAGGTTATATATCGGGGTACCTAACGCTATAAAAAACCTGGCGTTGAACCTAAAAAAATAAAATAAAAAAAACTAGCTTCCTAGCGGGACCAGTGACACTATTGCAGCGATCAGAAAAACGATTGCTTAGTGACACTGGTAAAAGGGGGTGAAAGGGTTAACTGGGAGGGCAATCAAGGGTTAAACCTTTATAAGGGGGGGGGGGGGTAGGGGGCTACCCTGGACCTAAAGGGGCCTAACACTTTTTACAGTCACAACTAGTGATCAATAAATAAATGAACACTGCATTAGTGACACTGACTGGAGGGGGGCGGGGGGCGACTGGGGTGAAATGTGTGCCTATGTGTACCTATGAGTCAGTGGACTGTGGTTGCACTTGTGTGTCTTCACTCCGCGCTGTCCGGTCAAAAAGTCCGCCACAAGGAGTGTGACATCACTTCCTCCTCCTGTGTTTACATTTTTACAGGGGAGGAAGTTCGTCACTGGCGAGGAGCGATCGAGAGGGGATGGCCAGAAACCAACGGCCATCCCCTCATCACGGATCGCCCCTGCACCGAATCGGACCGCCGTATCCAGCGGGAGGGGGGGGGTCCGATCGGACCGCCCACCCGCTGGAAGGCAGGCACGTACATGTACGTGCTTGTGCCTGCCATTGTGTTGACGTACATTGGCAATACGGCGGTCCTTAAGTGGTTAAACTGACTGTCCCTCACAGCTTCCTGCCTGTCCCTATTTAAACTGACAAAACAGAGGCTCCTGCAACAATATATTATATTGTTAATATGTAGTTCGGTATTTATTGCCATTTTGTGGGACACTTGTATTTGTTCATTTAGTAGACATTATCTGATACTACTTTTACATGGTTCATTATTACTATGGCTAGCTCTGGGAAAATGGCCCCCGCTTCAGCTCCAGGAAAATGGATGAGTAAACAGGAAGACTACTAGAAAATGGCCACCACTTTTGTTTGCCATACGATCCACAACAAAATATCCACCACAATAATCTGTCACTATTAGCCTATTTAAGGACACCTCACTTGTTAGCCTTTAACCCCTGATGAAGTCACGTGATGATGCGCCTCGGGATTGGCTGACAGGCGCAACCAGAAGCTCGGTGCTCGTGGAGTTTTTACTTGCTTTACTAGAAACATATGCGAGTGTTACCTTTACTGGATTTTAATAAATCTCCCCCTTCTCTTTTACCCCGTAGACTAGACATGGGCACCGTCAATAAATTAGTTTCGTTCTGTTCCGTTGCGGTTCATATTAAAATTCGTACTTCGTGTCTGAAATTCCGTTTCAATTTGTTCCGTTGAAGAATTTCCTATCCGAAATACGAAATTTTCGTTAGATGAGGGGCTCCTACCATCCCTGTGCTGTGCGTACTTCCTCCTGAGGATTCGTAAACAAAAGTTTGTATTTCGTACAAAATTCGGATGCATGGCAATTCGTATTTCGGATCCTCCCGAACGTACGAAACTAAAACGCACATGTCTACCGTAGACCCCTGCACTCTGAATTACCTACTACTGACCTCTGCCCTCTACATTATTCACTACGAACACCTGCACTTTGCATCACTTACTACTGGACCAAGCTTTTTTTTTGCACTATAAACACAAGAGCGACAATTATGGAAAAAAAAAAAAAAAAAAAAAGCATTTTTTTTTTTTTTTTTACTTTTTGCTATAATAAATATCCCCCAAAAATATATATGTGGCTCTAACCCCCGAAGGAGCTGCTGGTTTTATTCGGGCTTACCATTACCTCACCTGCTCGCTTCTTCATCTTAGGGGGGGTCCTGTGGAAAGTAGCCCAAATGATGATGGATCAGACATGTGGTCCTTTTTGAAGATTTATTTAGGGGCAACACCAAAGACAGACAAGACAGTCCTTCAATAAAGGGTCAGAGGATAAGGGAGAGTTCAGGCACCTGGTAATTGCGGGTTAGAATTACTAGTCAGATGCAGAGGACAAACAGCTCCACAGACTGGATCCAGCAGTCACCGGATAGGCCCCCCGTCACTTGACCTAGCAGCCGATGAGATGCTAAACAACGTCTCTGCCACAGACTTGTTACTTGAACTTAGTAGTTTTGAGGGGGGGCGTGGCCGCCAGAGAGAATCCACTGCCATCCGCGACGACCGGCAGCATCTGTACCCCAAAAGGCATCCACAGACTCCCTGGGATCCCTGGCATCTGCAGAGATGACCCGCCATAGAAAAAAAACTTGCAGAATGCTCAGAAACTGCAGGACTTCTTTAAGGCGCACGAGCCTCAACAAAATGGCACCAGCGCCTCAGACGGATGGAACAGCGGGCCGCGATCGTATCCAACGGCCGTTCCGGTCCCTCGCATCAACCGCACGGAGCCCTCCTGCACAGTAGATCCTCCTCTGGGACTTCCAGCCCATCTTCCAGAAGTCAGGCCAAAAAAAGAAAAAAATATATATATTACCCCCCCCCCCCCCCCCGACAGACTGACATGGAGGTAACAGAGGATCCTATAGCAGCATTCCCCACCTCTGATAGACCAGTATCAGACACTGTCCATAAAAACATGCTGCTCTCCCTGAAAGCCTCACTGCATACTGACATGACTGCAGGGATAAATCACTGTCAGAGGGAGGTATAGGCCTTAGGTAGCAGGGTGGATCACATTGAACACAGCATGAGGGAATTTACCTCGTCCTTTAACACAATGGTGGATGCCCATAGCAACAACACTAAGGAAATTGCCTGGTTGAAAAACAAAGTGGCAGATTTGGAAGACGGTTCCAGAAGGAACACTATAAAAATTAGGGGGATCCCTGAAGCCATACCTGCCACACAGCTACTGTCATATACCCAGGCATTGTTCGCAACTTTAATACCATCTCTATCACCGTAGGATCTCATTGTGGATTGTATTCACCGTATTCTCAAACCCTCCTTTCTTCCAGAAAACACTCCCAGAGATGTGTTACTCAGAGTACACTATTAACACATTAAGGAGCAAATCCTAATAACTTCTCGCAAAATTGACAGGCACCCACAGTACGCAGAAATACAACTGCTTCCTGACCTGTCCAGGCACACACACTACAACAATGTCGCAATATAGCGACAATAACCAAAGCTCTGAGAAACCACCACATTGTCCACAAATGGAAATATCCTGCCAAGCTCTCGGTTACCCACAACGGTACATCGGTCTTGATATCCACATTGGACGAAGGCATAGAGGCATTGTGCCAATGGAGCATTATACCTGACCACGCTCTGCCAGGTACTCCTGTTCCAACACCTAGTCCACTACAAGAGGACTTGCAAGTGGTCTCCCGCAAAGCGCTCCTCTAATAAAAATATCGGTGGAAGCATATAAGTTTAAGTAACACTTATCATTCAGTTCTCTCCGGACACAAGATATAATCCCTATTTTTCCCCTCCAGAATCTTATCAGCAGTTACGCCTGCACATGGATCAGTTTACAGATCCCTTATTGTGCTCTTTGAATCTGCACTATTAACTTTGCTTTCTCTATATTACTTTTATGTTGCTTGTTCTATGTTTGAAGCACGCCGACCAGCAAGCGACTTTCATTCCACCCTGGACAAAGCCAGAATCAGAGATCCTTCCCAGATGTCAACGATTGCCACAGTGAGTATATGCGATACATAGTACTGCATATGTCTCAAAAACCTTCCCATGCCTATTAACTGCCTATCTATAAATGCCAGGGGACTGAATCACCCTGTAAAATGACTCAATGTGGGACGATGCAAAGAAACACAAGGCTGATATCCTATGTGTCCAAGAAACCCACTTTCAAGAATGCAAAGCCCCAAAATGCTCACATAAGGACTTCCCCCATGTGTTCTTGGCATGCACTCCAGGTCATAAAAAAGGAGGAGTATTAATCGCATTGAGGAACACTCTAGCTTTTCAACATAAGGAAACTATCCTTGACACTAATGGTAGATATATCATCCTGAAGGGAGATATCAACTCCAATCCATACACACTGGTCTCTTTATGCACCGAACTCGCATCAAATTCGCTTCCTTAGCAGACTGGTATGGAAAAATCAAGTCTCAACATTATGGTAATCTCATAATATGTGGTGACTTTAATCTCATTGTAGATCCAAGACTGGATACGTCCACTTAGAAAACTAATAGTTCCACATATCTGACCAAAATAATACACCATGCAGAACTATTTTGTGTGTGGAGGTGCTTGAATGCAAATGCAAGAGGCTATACTTTCTTCTCCCATAGGCACTGCTCATGCATCGACTTATTCCTAACAGATAAATGGTTACTGCAACAAGTATCTACAGCGCAGATGCACGACATTACCTGGTCTGACCATGCAGCTATTACTATTGCCATTAATGACCAGGTTGTCTCCTCTTCCCCACCCATCTGGCACAACAACATTAGGTTAATACAAGAACCTCACACCACCACAACGGTCTCCCAACATATTAGTACTTTCTTTCTAAACAATGCAGACTCTAGAAAATCTTTTTATCCTCTGGAATGCCCATAAGGCATACATGAGAGGCATTTTAATACAACTCGGTTCTAGAGAAAAGAAAAGATATACAGCTAACCTCAACACCATTTTAACCTAAATAAATACATTGGAAACACAAAACAAACACCTGAACACACTCTTACTCAAAAGCTTTCCCAACTAAGAAAGAAACTAAGAACTACTGTCCCAAAAATATGACTTCCACCTCAGACGCCTGAGGTTGAATTCATATGCCAACGCCAACAGAGCAGGCAAATATTTACCTAACAGAATAAAAACAGCACACACCAAGATGAGAATTGCCTACTTAACCACTTCCCACCCGGCCAATGCATATATACGGCCGGGTGGGAGCCATCTACTTCTGATAGGACGTTCAGGAACGTCCTTCAGAAGGAGCGGGATCGCACAGCGGCGCGATCCCGATGTGCTCGTGTCACTTGGACATGGCACATCTCAGATCGGCAGGAGGGCTCTGATTGGCCCTCCTGATCACATGACGGCCGTGTCAATCACGGCCATCATGTGATGTAAACAAACAGCCGGTTGCTAGGCAATCGGCTCCTCCTCACACAGAAGTCATCGCTGAGGAGAGGAGAGCAGATCGCTGCAGCCGGCTGATGATCAGTGAGTATGAGCTGTTTTTTTACTCACTGATCACCAGTCTAGTGTAAACACACAACACACCACACTGTATAAACACAATGTCCCCAAAACACACATGTCCCCCACATATGTCCCAATGATTATCTGCACACATATATACGTGATCACCTGCACACATATGTACATGATCATTTGCGTACATATGTCTGATCACACAAACCAATTATTATACACTTAACTGAATTTTTTTTACCAAACACATGTAGCAGAATACATTTTGGCTCAAATTTATGACAAAAATTAGATTTTATTGGATTTCTTTTAAAATAGAAAAAATTGTTTTTTTTTCTTCCAAATTTCCGCTTATATCGCAAAAAATAAAAAACGGAGTCGTGAATAAATACCACCAAAATAAAGCTCTATTTGTGCGAACAAAATGATAAAAATGTCATTTGAGTACAGTGTAGTATGACCGCGCAATTGTCACTGAAAGCGCTAGAGCGATGAAAGGTGAAAATTGGTCTGGGAAGTAAGGGGGGCGAAAGTGCCCTGTATTGAAGTGGTTAATACACCCCACCCTCAAACACAAAATCAATAACCCACAAGATATTGCAAATCAATTCACTACTTACTATAGTACTCTGTATAATATCAAAGTCGACCCCTCCACATATCAGCCTACAACTGAAGACATTCAGGAGTTCTTACAGAAACTAAATTTACCCTCCCTCTCGGAATCCCAACTTCTCTCACTGAATTCCCTGTTCACCACAAATGAGATAAAAGCTGCAATAGCTACATTACCGAATGGCAAATCACCTGGACCTGATGGGTTTTCAAATGAATACTTCAAAACATTTATCTCCCAACTAGCACCACACATGCAAACAGTTTTCACAAATGCTGTAACATTTCTGGGGAAAATGGCGCAAGCATATATTGTCACCCTTCCCAAACCAGGTAAAGAACCTAACACACCATCCAATTTTCAGCCTCTCTTTACTGAACACCAATATCAAAATTTATGTGAAACGAATAGCAAAACGACTAACAGACTATTCCATTCCTTATCCAGAGAGACCAGATGGGCTTCGTGAAGGGGGAGACAAACCTCAGATGCCACCAGGAGGATCGTTATTATACACCATGTTGAAAAAACCAAAACGCCTTCTCTGCTGCTTTCCATAGACACAGAGAAGGCGTTTGATAGAGTTTACTGGAAGTACATGTCAATGACTGTCTAAGTTTGGTTTTAGTGGTCATATATTGAATGCAGTGCTAGCCTTATACTCCTGCCCCTCAGCACAAGTGTACACAGCCAGCATGCTCTCCACTCCTTTTCAGATAACAAATGGAACCCGCAAGGGCTGTCCCTTATCTTCAATCTCATGATTGAACCCCTGGCGGAGGCCATCAGAGCAAACGCTAACATTACTGGTTTTCACTTTGGTTCTACTCATGTCATAAACTTATTTGCGGACGATGTGGTACTGATATTAACAAACCCACTTACGTCACTCCCTTTAGCACATGAAACACTGAAATCCTTTGGAGACATCTTATATTATAAAGTGAACTTTACCAAATCCCTCATCCTGAATCTGGGGGTACCAGACATGGAACGTATCAAGCTACAAAAATCCCTCCCGTACTCTTGGCCTGATAAAAGGTATACCTTACCTGGGTATTACCCTGACTAATACCACTAGCTCGCTAGCAGTCACCAACCTAAATCCAAACTGGACATATAGCCAAACATGAACTAGCTTGGCTGGGCAGGTTAGCAGCATTTAAAATGCTTATTCTACTGTACCACAAATTCTTTACATCTTCAGGGTGCTTCCAATACCCATACCAACACATTACCTCACTTCCCTCACTAGCCTCCAATGCACACTCCTATGGGGTACAAAACCCCCCCCCCCCCCCCGCCAAGCAAGATGTTCACGTACTAACCCAATCCTTCACAAAAGTGTAGGAAGGGTGGGATTAATTGATAACCATGACTATATGTGGGCAACCAGACTTGACCAACTCAAACTCTGGTTCTCCCCTACTGATATACCACTATGGGTAGAAATTGAAAAAAACCTTAGCTCCTGTCAGGCTAGGAGCAGATAATAACAAGTAACAGTTCAGGTGTGCTGATTATACAAGAGTTCAAAGCACATACCATGAGCAGGTCTAAGCAGAGCAGGTCAGGTCAGCTGGGACTTGTAGTACACCACTGCAGACGAAGGTAGATGATTGCTGCACCTTGTAGTTCACTGCTGTAGATGAGGATAGGTGATTGCTGGACCTTGTAGTTCACTGCTGTAGATGAGGATATACGATTGCTGGACCTTGTGGTTCACTGCTACAGATGAGGGTTCTAGTAGAATCAGGCAAACCGTAGTCTAGGCAAGCTTGGTCATACACAGGTAGATCAGAATCCAAACGGTACCAAATCAGAAGCAAGCACAGAGGGTCAAACACGAAAGCCACAGCGCAAATATCAGCTGGATCAAACACAAGTGCACTCTAACACAAGCACCAACTGAATGCTGATACAGGTGATTTAAACGTGAGCTGGCCAATCACTGTTGTTTCCCAGACACAGACTGTGTCAGGTGAGTTGTGCTGGGTCCTAAAGGGATTCTAGTACTGACAGCTCCCATACAGAACCTACCAGCGTGCCAGGTGGGAGACAGTTGGATACCCTGGAGCATAAGAAATATGCCTCCCACTATCAAAGTATCACTGCAAGCTTGGAGATTTCTCCTAGCCTGCCAACTCAACAACAGCAAGGCAATAGTCTTCAAAATTCCTCTAAGCATCATCGAAACCCATAGACCAATGATATCTCTAAAATCATTCCCCTCCCAAGGGATAAACACGGTGCATGACTTACTCCAAAATAATTGCCCAAAAACAGCAGAATGTCTATTGAAGTAATTTCATATGTCACATCAAATGCTTTTCACTTGTATACGAGTATCCCACTTTATGTACACACATCCGCTCCCTACAACCCACCTTCCGACCCAAGTATGGCAACAACTCACTAGTGGTACACTGCACAACAAAGGCATATCACTATATTACAACATACTTCAGAATAAAAAGATGTTTACAAAATCGGCAGCACATATGAAATGGGACACAGAATTAGGTACAATGATTACAGAAGATCAATGGAAGTTTGCGTTCCAAACTATACAAAATGCATCACACTGTATTAGCCATTGGGAAACTATGATCAAGATAATTAATCATTGGCAATATACCCCCTAGAGCAGTGGTCATCAACCCTGTCCTCAGGGCCCGCCAACAGGCCAGGTTTTATGTATGACCTTGGGGAGATGCAGACTAGAATACTGCAATCACTGAGCAACAAATGATATCACCTGTGATGTCTTTCAGTTATCTTGCAAACCTGGCCTGTTAGTGGGCCCCGAGGACAGGGTTGATGACCAGTGCCCTAGAGGATAGCAAAAATGTTTCCTAACACCTCACCCCTTTGTTGGAGAAAATGCGGACATAAGGGCCATCTTCTCCACATGTTCTGGGAATGCCCCAGCTTAACCAGTTACTCGCAGATCACTCACTGATCTGCGAGGAGGCTGACAAGACAGAGCTCTGTGTAAGGAACGGCCCGGACACAGGCACTAGGGGGAGGGCCCGGCATGACGAGGGGGGGCGGACGTGAGGCGGCGGAATTAATGTGCGATGGCGGTGTTGCGGCGAAGCCATCTTAACACTGGAGAAGGAGCTTTTTGCGGAGCTCCAGCGCAATGGTAGTGATCGCCCCCCCCACCCCTTCTCAGAGCTCGGTGGCGGCAGCGGTGGCGGCAGGTACCATGGGGGACATTGAGGCACTCTTTGTTAGGCTCAAGGAGGAGGCTGCGGCGCGAGGTGCTGGCTGGCTGCAGGCCTCGGTCGACGGCCTGTTACAGGCGCCCAGCCAGGCCTCATCCAGTGCGCCCACCGTCCCCCCTCCCCCGCCTAGGACACGTGCTAGGAGGTCTAGGCCTCCAGAGCGGTATAGCCCAGGGGCAGCCAGCAAGAGGGATGGGGTTGGGAGCCCTGATCAGGCCCTGCAGACCCCGCCGGCCAAGCGGAAGCATCCTGGGGCCTGCGCGGCGGCTGGTGGGACCCCCCAGAGGCGCCGGACACGGGGTGGAACGGAAGATGGTGGACCTGCACCCCAATACCTGCGGTGTTTGAGTGCCGTATCCCCTGGGATTGCGGGGCCCCTTGATGGGGGGATGGTGCAGACATTGCTGGCGGGTCTGCGGGAGGCTCTGGTGCTGTGCGAGGCTGGTACGCGGCCGGCAGCGGACGCTTCTCCGGTGGCGGCGTGGGCAGCTGCTCGTACCTCTGCGGCGTAGGTTGCGGGGTTAAGCCAGGCTGTTGCGCTTGGGGCCGCTGGGGCTGCTGGGGGCACTGCTGTGGCAGGGGCGGCTGCTCTGGGGGCTGCGTCTGCGTCCTCGTCGGCTGTGACGGTGACGCCAGCGCCTGTCGGGGAGGCCGCGGCGAGTGGGAAAGCGGCTGTTGGTGCCGACGGTGTGCGCCTGGCGGACGCCGCAAAATGTGAGGTCTATGTCTGTTTTGAGGGGCCTTTAGGTGCTCACTTGAAGACTGAGGTGAAAGACCGCATTTGGAAAGGGGAGTATGTCGAAATTTTCTCCTTATTGCCTTTGGAGAAGTTTAACTTGGATAAAGTTAAGCCAGACGAGAGCAAGAAGGAGGAAGAGGAGACGCGTTTCTACTGTCTGATACCGCGTACGTTTGCTAACTGGCTGCAGGCGTTTGCGATATTGGCGAGTGTTATCGGCGAAAAGGCGCCTGAAAACTGCTCCCCCTTTTTTGCTATCTCGATTCCATCGGGGAGGCCCAGAGAGTTTATGGGGGTACCGCTTGGTTGCGCTATGATGAGCAATTCAGGCAGAGGAAGGCTGTACGTCCGTCCTTGCGATGAGATCACAAGGACTTTAGTTTGTGGATGAAGCTAATGTTGTCTCCGCGCAGTGCATTGTCTCCCTTTCAGGGAGGGGCCGGTGGTCAGGCAGCTGCCGGACAACCGGCCGGCAATCGCATGGGTTTCTGCTGGCAATTTAACGCGGGTTCCTGCAAATTCGGGGCGAAATGTCGATTCCGACATGAGTGTTCCTCCTGCGGGGGCTCGCACCCACAGTCTAGGTGTTTCAAGCAGGGTCGCGTAAGGGGGGGTGATCCTGGGAAAAGGGAGGACGCCGGTGAGGGTAGGAAGGATGGTTCCCTTCCTAAGGCGCTACCCTGATCGGGATGCGGCGCAGTTGCTGGAGTTGGGGTTTACCAAAGGTTTTCGGTTGAACTGTCAACTCCGGGTGGTGCCGCCGTTGGCGGACAATTTGAGGTCGGCGAGGGAACAGGCTGGCATTGTGACTGAGAAGTGGCTCAAAGAAGTTGCGTTGGGGCGTATGGCTGGCCCCTTTGAGCGGCCACCGCTTCCTGATCTTGTTATTTCACCATTGGGTGTGGTTCCAAAGAAGGAGCCGAACAAATTTCGGCTCATTCACCATTTGTCTCACCCGCGCGGGGGGGTCGGTCAATGACTCCATTGATCCGGGCCTTTGCACGGTGTCGTATACTTCTTTTGACACGGCGGTCGCCTGGGTTCAACGTTTTTGCTAGGGGGTGTTGTTGGCGAAGGCGGATGTTGAGTTGGCCTTTCGCCTCTTGCCGGTTCATCCCGACTGCTGCCGTTTGTTGGGTTGTCGGTGGCAGGGCCAGTTCTTTGTTGACCTATGTTTGCCCATGGGGTGCACTATTTCTTGTTCTTTGTTCGAGCAGTTCAGCTCGTTTTTAGAATGGGCGGTCCGGGATGTCGCAGGCTTGCCATCCGTCATCCATTACTTGGATGATTTTTTGTGCATAGGGCCGGCGGATAGCCTAATCTGTGCTTCCCTGTTGGCGACGGTTCAGCAGCTTTTCGATGTTTTTGGGGTCCCGTTGGCACCCGACAAGACTGAAGGTCCAGCCACTGAGCTGCGTTTTTTGGGGAAGACGGATGTTGAGTCGGCCTTTCGCCTCTTGCCGGTTCATCCCGACTGCTGCCGTTTGTTGGGTTGTCGGTGGCAGGGCCAGTTTTTTGTTGACCTATGTTTGCCCATGGGGTGCGCTATTTCTTGTTCTCTGTTCGAGCAGTTCAGCTCGTTTTTAGAATGGGCGGTCCGGGATGTCGCAGGCTTGCCATCCGTCATCCATTACTTGGATGATTTTTTGTGCATAGGGCCGGCGGATAGCCTAGTCTGTGCTTCCCTGTTGGCGACGGTTCAGCAGCTTTTCGATGTTTTTGGGGTCCCGTTGGCACCCGACAAGACTGAAGGTCCAGCCACTGAGCTGCGTTTTTTGGGGATAGTGATTGATACCGTGAGGATGGAGTGCCGTTTGCCTTTGGACAAACTGGAGGGTTTGAAGTTAGAGGTTGCCGGGGCGGTAAGGGTGAAGAAAATGCAGCTGCGGGACTTGCAATCACTTTTCGGCAAGTTGAATTTTGCTTGCCGCATCATGCCAATGGCGCGTGTTTTTTGCAGGCATCTGGCGGCGGCCACGGCCGGTGTTAAGGCGCCACATCATTTTGTCAGGTTAGGGCGGGAGCATAAAGCGGATTTGAGGTTGTGTGGGACTCCTTCCTTGCGACTTATAATGGCCGCTCTCTCTGGTAGGGGCAGGTAGTGTCGAATTTTGATATGGAATTGTTCACCGACGCGGCCGGTTCGTGTGGCTTTGGGGCTTTTTATCAGGGCCGGTGGAGTGCTGGGGAGTGGCCGGAGGCTTGGAGGGCGGACGGTTTAACTCGCAACTTGGCGGTGTTGGAATTGTTTCCCATCGTGCTAGCGGTTGAGCTGTGGGGTGAGGAGTTCCGGGACCGCCGCGTGCGTTTTCATTGTGACAATCTGGGGGTGGTGCAGGCCATCAATAATACCACGGCCTCTTCCCCTCCGGTGGTGCGCTTGTTGCGGCACCTGGTTCTACGGTGTTTATGCATTAATTGTTTTGTGACTGCTGTGCATGTTCCAGGGATCGATAATTCAGTGGCTGATGTGTTGTCTCGTTTCCAGTGGGACAGATTTCGTCAACTGGCTCCGGAGGAAGAGGTGAGCGGGATTCCTTGCCCGGCTTGGTTATGGGACATCGTGTTGCCACAGCCCAGATGTTGATTCGCAGATCGGTTTCTGAGGCTACTTGGAGAGCGTACAGCAAGGTTTGGCTGGAATGGGGTGCCTTGATGCGGAAAGTGGGGGATTGTGTTCTAGATGAGGACAGGGTTCATGCGCTGCTATATTTTGTTGGTAGGAATTTTGAAAGTGGGGTGTCGGTATCCCATATGTCCAAAAAATTGGCCGCATTGGCCTTCATGTTCCAGTTGGCGGGTCAGCAGGATGCTACTAAGGCGTTCATGGTCCGGTGCGCTATGCGTGGATATCGCTCAGGTCGCACGGCAGCTGACAGGAGACGCCCGGTTTCTTTTCGGATTTTAGGGGATGTGGTGGCGCAGTTGGGGAACGTTTGTTTTTCGCAGTTTGAGAGGGTTTTGTTTCGGGCCGTCTTTGTACTGGCCTTTTTCAGGGCCTTTCGGGTGGGCGAGCTGGTGAGTAGGAGCAAGAAGGGGGAAGGTGGTCTGGATGTGGGGGACGTGTTGGTGCGGGACGATACGCTGAGGGTGTTTTTGAGGAGGTCCAAGACCGATCAATTAGGCAAGGGGGCCTGGGTGGAGCTGAGGTCGATTCCGGGTTCTCCCATGTGTCCGGTGGCAGCTGTGGGGGATTTTTGTCGCCTCAGGCCTCAGGTAGGGGGGTTTTCTTTCAGCATGGGGATGGCACCGCCGTGTCCCGATTTCAGTTTTAAGCGGTATTCAAAAAATGTTTGGTGGCTGCGAGATTGTCGGCCGCAAATTACTCTTCTCTATCGTTCCGTATCGGGGCGGCCACAGAGGCGGTTCGGTGGGGTTTGGACGACAGGGTGGTACAGAGAATCGGTCGCTGGGAGTCAGCGCTGTTTAAATAATATGTCCGCCCCCATTTGTTGGAGGTTTTTCTGGTTGTGAATTTTCGCCTTTTTCTTTTCTGTTTCTTCCTTTCCTGTTCCTGTTATAGCGGGGTGAGAGCTGCCACGTGCCCCCCCCCCCCCCATCCTATTTCTGTGTTTCTTTTCTTGCAGATTCAGAATCCTGCCTGGTGTGGATCATGGGACACTCTTATGTCTATTGGGGTGCCAGGAGGGCGGACGTCAGAAGAGATGGCAGGCTGTTGGGTTTGTCCAGAGAGGAGGGCACGGTGCGCTGGTTGGGAGTCCCGGGTATGTTGTTGTCCAGGGTGGTGCCCGAAATGCACCGGTACGCCCGATTGGACCGTCCCCCTGATGTGGTCCTGTTGCATGTTGGGGGTAATGATCTGGGTTTGCGATGTGCGCGGGAGTTGGTGCGGGACATCAAATTTGATCTTTTACGGCTACAATCTTCTTTTCCAGACACTATTTTTATTTGGTCTGACATTGTGGCCAGGACAGCTTGGCGCTTGGCTCGCTCTGTTGCGGGCCTGAACAGAGCTAGGGTTAAGGTGAACAAAGCGGTGGCCACGTTTTTTGTGCGGAACGGGGGTTTGGCGGTTCATCACTGGGATTTGGAGGAAGAGACGTGGCGTTTTTGCGTGCGGATGGTGTACACCTGAATGCCATCGGGATTGATCTTTGGCAGCTGGGTTTGCAGGATGGCATTCAGCTGGCGTTTAGGATGTGGAGGGCGACACGCACGTAAGGTTTTCACGTGCGCGTGCTGTGGCATTAGGTCTATAGGGTCTTTGAAGCTGGTGCTAAAAAATAATGGAGGTCTAGGGGAGTTGGGTTCATATGGAGATATGGGTGTCCATTCCCTTAAATGGTAAAGATGGTGCAGAAGGTTGTATCTGGAAGGAAGTTGCTGGTTTTTTGTCCCCGAGCTTTCGTAATACGCGGCGGGGGGCCTGTTCATGGGTGTACCGATACAACTAGTTGGTTGGAAATGATAATTTACCTTCAAAGACCTCTAGATCAAAAATGTGTAATACTGAGATATTTATATATTTGGTTTATAATGTTTTTTGTTGTAAAAATGTATTTATATGCATTAAGTTATGTTTTCTATAAGATTTTGTATTTTCATATGTTGATAATAAAAAAGAAGGCTGCTATGGCCATTCGACTCCAATTTCTCCAAAGAAGAGAATGTGTCGTCTGGTCAATCATAAGCTATTTACCATAAGAGGGGGTATTGTGTTGTTGTGGGGAGCCTCACGAAATAGGCACCTCCATTAGTCATGTAAACAATATAGATCTCTGTCCAGTCAGTGGGGACATTACATTTTTTTGTTTCCCTGCAAAGCATAGATTAAAAACCAGCATATGCCTTAGTAAAAGCAACTCACAGTAAACACACTAAGCTCTGTTATGCACAAATTTAACCCTTTGATCGCCCTAGATTTTTTTTGTTTTTGTTTCAGAAACCTAGATGTTACCCTTTTCCAGTCAGTGTCATTAATACAGTAAAAGTGCATATTTTTAGCACTGATCACTGTATTAGTGTCACTGGTTCCCACAAAGTGTCAGTTAGTATCAGCTAGTGTCAGACTGCCCGCATTACTATCAGAGTCTCGCTGTAAGTCACTGATTGCCCCCATTAATTGCATAAAAAAACAATCAAATAAAAATTCTAGTATATATACACAATAGTTTTTAGACTCTATAACGTTTGCTTAAAAAAAATCAATATATGCTTATTGTATTTTTTTTTTACCAAAAATATGTAGTAGAACACATATTGGCCTAAATATATAAAAATAAAAATAAAATAGATAAAAAAAAAGTTTATTGGAAAAGCTTTATACCAGAAAGTGATAAATATAATTTTTTTTTCAAAATGTTCATTTTTTTTTCTTTATAGCTCAAAAAATAAAAACCCAGCAGTGATCAAATATCACCAAAAGAAAGTTCTATTTATGGGGAAAATGACATAAATGTCATTTGTGTATAGTGTTGCATGATTGCTCAATTGTTAGTTAAAGTAACGCAGTGCTAAAAAGCAAAAAATGGCCTGGTCGTGAAGGTGGGTAAATCTTCGGGAGGTCAAGTGGTTAAAATTATGTTCTAATTGGTTATTAAATAAGCTTAGAGAGGAAGCTGATTTGTAAAGTGAGAGGTCCACAACTATACTAAACCTAAATAAAAGACTGTCTGTGAGTTCTCAACGTCCTGACGAAGCTGAACTTTATCTCCCCAATCAGGATCTGGGCACTTTCACTGGTAAAACGGGAATCTTCTTCCATATCACCTACAAAACAAAGCAAAAAAACACACCATGTAATAAAAATATGGTGACATACATTGATGAGCTTACCGGAAGCTGTGTTCTCCGACACTCACCTGTTGTGGTAACAATTTGCCCAACCTCAACGATCTCTCCTTCCTCCTCCTCCTGCTCCTCTGTTTCTGGTTTTCGAAGTTGCCCTTCTTTGGGAGGGGTGTGGTCCCTGGTGTCCTCATACTTGCCGAGTCTTCTCTCCCCTATGAGAATGTAAAAATAAAAAAATTAGCACACAGAGGGCAGAAATAGGAATATGAAACATTGCTTGGAAGTGTTGTACAATTGTGTTTTTTGGCCAAGTTCCAAGGTGAGAACATTATTGTGGACACTTTGTTAAGCTGGAATACTTACCTGCAGAACGATGTTTCTTATGAACGAATGAAACCATGAACTTGAAAGTGGCCATTTTAAAATGCACAACATGAAATCAAAGCACATGGAGCAGTATGCAAGCAAGTATAATCATATGAAGACACAACAACTACTTACTTTTTTTAAGAACACGCTTGATCCTTCTGTACTGCTCGTGCTCCCTCAGTTTAAGGTCTGACCAGCGTTTTCTCAGTTGATCCTTGGATCGTCGTACCCCAAAATTCTTCTGAAGACTCTTCACAACTTTATCATGATCTTGGCCTTTCTGATATTTGGGTTTGGGTAAGGTCCATACTTCCCATCATAGTCGGTCCTGTTCAATATGTCCAACATCTCTCCAAAAGACATATTTGAGGCCTTAAATCTTCTATTCCTGGATCGGGACGTTTCAGGCTCCGGGCTTTCCTCCCCCTCCTCCTCGTTAGTGGAACTGTGATTGCGCACCTGTGTTCTCTCCGCCATGTGCTCTCCCCACTGCGCCGAAAGCGAAGGGGCGGGGAATAGTCTAGAAAGAACGTCATGGGCGGACATAGTTTCACGCATGTGCACTGTATATAAAACGCAACACGCGTGTATCGTCCGTACGATCTGGGAAGAGAGTGAGGCGCGGACGCGACGATCGTGCAAACGAAGGTAAAATTTTGAACTTGGTGCATCACTAGACTAGACTGCTTCTATCTATGCCGAAGTTGGGACAAGATTAGGAGGGTTTTTAATGGCATTATTAGTATTTGAGGGTTTGTCTTGTGTTGTGTCTTGCAGACAAGATGGATCCATTCCAAAACCCCAATTTTATGGGGCTATTCCTCAAAATGTACAGGGAGATGCCCTGTCTGTGGCAGATCCACAATGAGTTTTATTACGACATAACAAAGCGGAACGCAGCGCTGGAGAAACTTCTTTCTTTGGTGCGGATCATGGTCCCCACGGCAGACATGGCCTATAAGAATATGAAAATTGGGGCCATGAAGATTACATATCTCAGGGAGAAAAAGAAGCACCTGGAGTCCTTGAGAGCAGGAGATCCAGATGCCGTTTATTACCCCAGGATAGTTTACTTCGACAGGCTGCATTTTCTGGTAGACCAGAGGGTACCCAGGCCACCACTCAGGCCACCACTCTCCAGTCTTCCTTCAAGGCATCCTTCACCCCCAGCTGAGGCTTCCAACGTCCAACCTGGGCCTTTCAGGCAGCAACATGTGGTGGGGCCCAGCTTGAGACAGGTATTGCATTGTTGAACATATTTCTTGTGTTACATTTAATGATGTTAACTAGATGTTCTTATTGATCAGTAAGTTGTGATTTAACAAAGTGGTTTACATATCAAGAGACAGTAGTGACCAAAAATGATTGGGACGGGAAAGAAAAATGCTGGGCTCAGAATGATAGTCTGTTCTATTTGGTAACATTCAATTTGCAAAAGCCAGGAGCACAAAATGGTGTGATTGATGAGCCAAAAACTAATACTATGTCCCCTTTTCATACACAGAAAGACCTCAGTCGGGGGGAGGCTGTGGCAAGTGGCAGCCAGGAGGTCGACCAACGCCCTCCTTCTCCTCCTCCTGCCCCAACTACAGGAGCCCAGCCACAGCCTCGAAGGATGCCTGGTGGGAAGTGCCTAAGGAAGACGAGAGAGTGATGGCCTGGGTTCAGTCTGGTCTGCCAGAAGATGCAGCCTCTTGAAGAACCACATCCTGGGGACATAAATGGCATCTGAATTTCCTGTTCTCTGGGACTTCGGGACCGGACTTCACTCCCTGAGATATGTACTCCTCAGGCCACCAATTTTTCTTATTCTAATTTGTTCATGTCTGCCCTGGGGGCCAAAGGCTGCGCCAAAGTAACAAGTTTCTCCAGCGCTGCGTTCCTCTTTTTATTTTATTGCGACCAAAATAAAGGTTTTTTTGATTTGATGAAATACTTGTGTATGTGTTTTCCTTCCAAAAAGCAGCAGGTACATTTCAAAAAAACAAAGTGAAATGAATAACAAGGGGTACCAACACTAAACAACCTCCTGTAGATTAAAAACGAAAAACCAAAGATAAAAAATACAATAATGTTGTTGTGGTAAGTTTACACACAAAAAACACCCCAAAAAAAGGAGAAATTAGCAAACTGTCTTTATTCTTTTTTGGATTTTTTTTTTATTTCCTAAAAATCTCCTTTAAACAAAATCTAAAATTGTGTAGATGTGACGAAAACAAAAATTGTATTGCCAAAATGGTTAAAAAAGAGTCATGAAATAAGTTCAGGAGAAGTGTGTGTGACTATGAGCATCAAAAGAAGTTCCTCCTTGCAGCATTGTAAAGAACAAAAGAATGCGCTTCATGAAAGAATTTTTAACATTGCAGTGTGACGAATGTGCATGTGCTATATCGATTACGAGCAGTAGTTTTACCTGAACGAGCGCTTCCGTGTCGAAATTTGATTGTGAGCATGCGTGGCACCTTGTCCGTCGGAGTAGGCTACACATGATCAGAGTATGTCCGATCGGAGCAGTTTGTCGGAAAATATTTCCAGCAAGTTAGAAAATTTGGTCCGACGGAAACAGTCCGTTGCATACCACACACAGTCTGAATATCCGACAAAACGCTCTGATCGGACATATTTCCACAGAATCTCCGACCGTGTGTACAAGGGCTTACACAGTGTGCACCTAAAGCTTACCTGAATACAATTGCTGGTGTTCTCATGCTAATACCACAGGCAGGGAGCTGCAGTATTTTCAGTTAGTGTACTGTGTCCTCTGCACAGTGTGCAACTAAAGCTAACTGAAGGCAGTTGCTGATGTTCTCATACTAATAATACTACAGGCAGGCAGTTGATTCTGCTAGCTGCAGTATAATCGGTATATATACATCCCAGCTTTGTGCAGCTACATCTCCCTGTAGGCCATTAGTATGTCTGGAAGGCCAACAAGGAGAGGCAGACAGTAACGAGCCAATAAAAGAGGGCAAGCAGGCTCTGTGTCTAGAGGCAACAGTGCTGGTCATGGACACGGTGCATCCTCAACAGCAGGTGGCCGTGGGACACACTTAAATAGTAAAATGGAGTAGATAAGCGCAACTAAAAATAAACTGGTCAAATGCATCACTAACAGTGCAAAAAAACAAATCTGTGCAAATAAATACTGTGCAAAAAACACAAATGTGTGAAAAATTGCAAATATCCTGTGAGGAATAAGTGTTGTGCCAAACGTTATGGTCTTGCACAACAAACCACTGATATATGCCTATAAGGTAAATGGCAGTTCCAAATACTGTGCAAAAGAGTAAAAATTTGCAAAGAATAAGTTGCGCAGTAAACAATGTGCAAAGACGCTGTGCAAACAAAGGGGAAGACTACAGATTATACAAAAATCGTAATATGTTAAAACACTAATACAATCTTTATTAAGAGCGGCCAAATAGACAGTTACAATGTAAAAATGAATAGAGTGGCAGATATATAAAATAGTGTTGCTTTGCAGGCGCCTCTTACATTATTTCCGATCTTACTTTGTCTGTAATTCTCTATGCATTGCGACACCCCATGTGTCTTCATCAGGAGAACATGCTTGTCCTTTTTTCAGCAGCTGGCCACATTGAGCCGTAACATGCCAAAGACTTGGTAGAGTGGATGACCAAGCCCTCCTCATCCTCCTCATCCTCCTCATCCTCTCTCACCCAGACTCAGGGTACTTTGTCTGGCAAAGCAGCTGCCAACATGGCCTCTTCCTCTGGCTCAATGGCATCAGTCACTCCTTCCCTAGCCCCCCCATGTCCTCCCGAGGAGTCCCCCGAACTGTTTGACCACAGTGTTGGGTACATGATCCAGTAGGATTCCCAGCATTTTGAAGGCTCTGATGATGGTACCCAGCTAGAGGAAGGCAGTAACGTGAGCCCAGAGAGAGGGGGTGCCCAAAAAGGACAGCAATTTGGCAGTCATGTTCCCCCAGCTGCAGCATACTGCCAGGCTTGCTCCAGTGATGAGGAGGGAGGGGATGATGAGGTCACTGACTCCACTTTTTCTCACAGAAGGTGATTTCGGCTCTCTCATGTGGAAGGCAATGTCTTTGCCTCGCTGGACAGGGTGGTCAACAGTAAGGTGCATATTACTGCTGACTCATGTTCCAGCAGGCATGGACAGGGACATTACCTATCTTTCACGGCGCATTGGGTGACTCTGTTGGCAGTGGGGAAGGATGAAGGACAAGGTGCAGTAGTGTTGGAGTTTGTTTCACCACCACGCCTCCAAAATACTACTACTGGTGATTCTGACACACCTCTCTCCTCCACCCCCATCCTCTTCTTCTTCCTCCATGGCCTCTTCCTGTGCTTTGTCCTCTGAACCAGCGGTGCTCCGTAGACGTTCAAGGGGCTACGCAAGTATGCCGGCAAAAAGATGCCATGCGGTGCTTGCGCTGGTGTGCTTGGGGGAGGGGAGCCACACTGGGGCAGAGATTCTGTCAGCTCTGCAGGGGCAGGCTCAGAGGTGGTTGATGCCACACCAGCTTAAGCCAGGAATGGTGGTTTGCGACAATGGCACCAACCTCCTCTCCGTCCTCCAACAGGGACAACTGACCCATGTGCCCTGTTTGGCTCACATCCTTAACTTGGTGGTGCAGCGGTTCTTGGGCAGGTACCCGGGCTTACAGGATTTTCGGAGGCAGGCCAGGAAAGTCTGTGTGCATTTCCGCCAGTCATATAATGCCAGTGCTCGACTGGCTGACCTCCAAAAGGAATTTAACCTGCCCTAGAACTGCCTAATCTGTGACATGCCCACTAGGTGGAACTCAACGTTGGCCATGCTGCAGCGGCTGCACATGCAGCAGAGGGCCATCAACGAGTACCTGTGCGACTATGGCACCAGGACAGGGTTAGGGGAGCTTGTTTTTTTTTCCCCATGCCAGTGGGCCATGATCAGGGATGCATGCACTGTCCTGTCACCATTTGAGGAGGCCACAAGGATGGTGCGCAGTGACAGTGCATGCATCAGTGACACTGTCCCTCTTTCCACCTGTTGGAGCACACGCTGCATGGAATAATGGACAGGGCACTTGAGGCAGAACAGAGGCAGGAAGAGGAGGACTTCCTTACCTCTCAAGGCCCTCTTTATCCATACAGTGTTCCTGCTGGCCCGCCGATCACACAGGAAGAGGACGAGGATTTTGTCAGCATGGAGGTGGAGCCTAGCACTCAGCATCAGCAGCAGTCTTTAAGGGATCCTTTACAGTCCCAAGAAACCCATGGACTTGTACATGGCTGGGAGGAGGTGGCTGCGGATCATGTTGTCATTAGTGATCCAGAGGAGTCCGGATCGAATGCCTCAGCTAACCTACGCTGCATGGCCTCCCTGATCCTTGTATTTGTCGGATCAAGGAGAGGGATCATTATTGGCTGGCAACCCTCCTTGATCCATGTTACAAGGGTAAGGTTGTGGACCTTATCTTGCCATCGCAGAGGGAGCAGAGGATGAGACATCTCCGGGAGGCCTTGCAGAAAGGTCTGTGCAACATGTTCCCAGAGACTGGGAGGTTACAAACTCCTGGTCCTGGACAACGTGTTGCTGAGGCTTCGGTCAGTCACAGAAGGAGCAGTGGAGAAGGTGGCTGTCTGACTGATGCGTTCAGACAATTTTTTAGTCTGCAGCCCCAAGGTATGATCGGTTCCAGCAACCATTGCCAGTGTTTGATTTACGTGGTGCAGGAATACCTAGGGGCAAGATCAGACTTCCACACCTTTCCCACAGAAAATCCTCTGGGTTACTGGGTCTTGAGGATGGATCACTGGCCAGAGCTTGCACAGTATGCAATTGAGCTACTGGCCTGTCCTGCATCCAGCGTTCTTTCGGAACGCAAATTCAGAGCTGCTGGAGGCTTTGTAACCAATCACAGGGTGCGCCTGTCCACCGACTGGGTTGATCAACTGACCTTCATAAAAATGAATCAGTCTTGGATCACCAACAGCTACCAAGCACCTGATGCTGATGTAACCGAATAATTTTTTGTTGAAACGTCAGATCCCTTCAAGACTGCCTATGCTTATGCTGAGTGACTATCCTCTTCCTCCTCAATTATCATGCTGATAGCTTGTAAGAACATTTTACAGGTGCATGTAATTACAATTCTTGATATAATATTTCACAGCATGGCCCGTTCCAGCATCCACCAAGAGTAACTGTGAGGACTTAGGCCGCGTACACACGCGCGGACTGTTCGCCCAACCTTGTTCGTCAAACAGTTTCGGCAAACAGTCCGCTCAAAATTAGCATGGACGGACATGGCCACACACGACGAACGAACAGTTTGCTGAAACCGTGCGCGATGACGTGAACGGCACGTACGACGGGACGAAAAATACGACGTCCTATACACTGCATTATAACTTTCGGCGTGTAAATCCTTTCTGAGCATGCGCGGAACTTAGTTTGACGAACAAGCCTACACACGGGCGGACTGTTCGCTGAAACAAGGTTTCAGCGGACAGTTTTTCGGAAATTCCGTAAAACCTTGTTCGTCAAACTGTCCGCTGAAACTGTCCGCTGAAAGCCCACACACGAGCGGACTGTCCGCCCAAACACTGTTCAGCGGACAAAGTTGGGCGAACAGTCCGCCCGTGTGTACGCGGCCTTACAGTGTTGTGGCACCAGCACCACCACCACCACCACCAAAGGCCCAATTTTTCTACCACTGTCCAACAATGGCATGTAATTACAATTCTTGATATAATAGTTGACAGCAGGGTGTTCCAGCGCCCACCAAGAGTAACTGAAAGGGCTTACAGTGTTGTGACAACACCAACACCTAAGGCACAAATTTCTGCAGAGTATATAGGCAGGCCCCTACTTTCAAACATCCAACTAAGTGCCCGTTCACACAGGGGCGACGCGACTTGCAGTACGACTCACAGACGCGACCTGCATACGGCTTCAGCAGCGACTTGCAAAATGACTACTGTATAGAAGTCAATGCAAGTCGCCTGAAGTCGCCCCAAAAATAGTACAGGAACCTTTTTCGAAGTCAGAACGACTTGAGTCGCTCCTATTAGAATGGTTCCATAGTATAGAACGGAGCGCGACTTGTCAGGCAGCTAAGTCGCGGTAGTGTGAACGGGCACTTACAAACGACTCCTACTTGCAAATGGAAGGAGACAACAGGAAGTGAGATGAAATCCACCCCTAGGAAGAGTAAGCCCTTGTACACACGGTCGGACATTCCGACGGGAAAATGTCAGATCGGACCGTGTTGTCGGATAATACGACTGTATGTGGGCTCGACGGACAAAGTTTTAGAGCTGGGCTATAAAACTTTCCGACAACATGATCCGATCGGACTTTGTCCAATTGTGTAGAGAGAATTCGGTTCGGACAAAGTGCCACGCATGCTCAGATCAAGTTCCTAGACCAAAGCTATTGGCTACTAGCCTGAACGTAGTCCCGTCGTAACGAAATAATGTCGTCACGTTACGTACAATCGGATTTTCTGAAAACTTTGTCCAACCGTGTGTATGCAACACAAGTTTCGGACAAAATCAGACGGATTTTGTTGTCGGAATGTCTGACCGTGTGTACAAGGGCTTAGAGTTAATATGGGAAAAATGTGCCTTCTCTCGACTGATGCTTTATCACTAATCCTTGTTTCGCAAAAAAAAAAAAAATTTCAAAAAACAATTGTCATTGGGACAGAAAGTGAGGTGAAATCTTCTGAAGAGGTGCACAGACAGCAAAACAAATGTTACAGGGGTGATAACCCTTCCCTATGTTTTCCAAAAAGCTTAAAAATAGATTGTTTGGCTGGAGCTACACTTTTAAAATGTATCAGTTCTAAATTACAAACAGATTCTACTTAACAACAAATCTACAGTCCCTGTCTTTTTTGCACCGCCTGTATACTGCTGTTCAGAGTATATAGGGCCTGGGGGCCCCACGGCTTTCCTTTTTTCAATTTGGCTGTGGGTTCCCCTTAATATCCATACAAGACCCAAAGGGCCTGGTAATGGGGGGGGGGGGGTACCCATGCCGTTTGTCTAGCTGATTTTTATCCATATAGCAGTGACCAGACATTACATTAAAGCCGCAAGCAGTTTTAAATAAATTTTATTCCTTTAAAAATTAAATTTTGTGCACAGACTG
This sequence comes from Lithobates pipiens, assembly GCF_037356315.1. Taxonomy (NCBI): domain Eukaryota; kingdom Metazoa; phylum Chordata; class Amphibia; order Anura; family Ranidae; genus Lithobates; species Lithobates pipiens. Next base: position 372,625,190 of record NW_027507764.1, read on the forward strand.
TTCTAAGCACGGGAAACACGCGCCACATTACAGGCATGCTATAGACTCCCCCAGGTACGATATTTAAAGGAATATTTGTTTGTTTTTTCCCACTTTAAGCATCATTAAAGTCACTGCTCCTGAAAAAACTTCCCTTTTTAAAACTTGTTTTTGCATTGATGCATGTCCCCTGGGGCAGGACCCTGGTCCCCAAACTCTTTTTAGGACAATAATTTGCATATTAGCCTTTCAAATTAGCACTTTTGATTTCAAACGTTCGTGTCCCATAGACTTTAACTGGGTTCTAAAGTTTGTGCGGACTTTCGGTCCATTCGCAGTTTCTGGTGCGAACCAAACCGGGGGGGGGGGGGGGTGTTTGGCTCATCCCTAATGCTGTGTTCAACCACCAGTTTGTCTGCAGGCTCACAGCCAATGATTTCAGTTGTGAACCTCCTGATTGATGTGGCCAACAAAACACTGATCTGGCTATTTATTTATTAAACAAATCACACATCTGGCTTTTTTTTTGTAAACAAAACATAGATCTGGCAGTTTTTTTAGTAAACAAAACACTGATCTGGTTGTTTTTTTAGTAAACAAAACTCACTGTTCAGAGCTGAAGTCAGGAATAAAAGCCAGCAAGTCTGTACGTGAGTAAAAGCAGCACACATACACTTGTTGGGCACACAGGTAACCCTTTGATTTCCCTCCTGATCACCCCTGTCACCCAGCCAGTGCTATTAGTGACAGTGTACAGTATAATCACTGATAACTGTATTTGTGTTACTAGTGACATCAGATAGCGTCAGTTAGTGCCAGTCCCAACCAGTGTAAGTTAGTGCCAGTCAATGATTGCCTGCCACACTATCACAGTCAAGCCCCATACACACGATCAGATTTTCCCATAGGAAATATTGGATGTTAGGCTGAAAATCCGACCAAGTGTATGCTCCATTAGACAATTGTTGTCGGACTTTCCGCCAACAAATGTTGGCTAGCATGTCTTCAAATTTTCCGCCAATAAATGTGTGTTGTCGGATTTTCCGATCGTGCGTACACAACTCCGTCGGATAAAAGTCCAAAGTACAAACACGCATGCTCGGAAGAAGAGGCGGTCGGTCTTGTAAACTAGTGTTTGTAATGGAGAATTAACATTCGTGACGTGGCAAATTATGAATCTCCAAATGCAGCGCACATTGCCTTCTTCTTTAATGGGGTAATATTATATCAAGAATATTATTATTATTATTATATTTTTATTTTTTATTTGTGCACGTTACCATTATCCTGTTTATAAGATCAAAGATACAGCTATGTTGGTGTTCCTTGTCAATTTTACAATGTATTTTTTTAAATGTAACTGCCTACTCCCAAACTGTCATTTGAAGTAAAACACATAGCCAAGTATTACTCTCCACAAGATTTTTATTGTACATTAAAAAAAAAAGATTAGACATGCTATCTGCCAATAGAACTTAACCAAAAAGTGCATTCTATGCATCCAAAAATATATAAAATATACCAAATCAAATCATTATTTAACCAAAAAAATAATGTCAAAGCTATAACTCCAAGGCCAATAATAAATAACATGTTATCTCCTCCAATTCTGCAACATGTCTGGTTGATGAACGGCTGTTGAGAAACTAACTGAAATGCACAAAATGAAAAATGCGAAAAGAAAAGCACGAATCGACTCTCATGAAACTTCTATAAACATGAAATTAGCAGAAGGAGCCCAAAGGGTTAGTACGTGTAGTACGTCACTACGTTCGTAATTGTTGGGCAACATTTGTGTGACAAAATTCCACGGTTTTGTTGTCAAAAATCTGTCTGTACTGGGTTTCACACTATAAGTCGCCGATCACCGCCATTACAAGTATAGTATCTGTCTGGGCCAGTTTTTTATTGCTCTCTGTGCACCTGTTAGGGCGATTCGCCCAATTTATTTGTCCTGTTTATCATTGTAACAGAAAGTGAAAGTAAAAGAAAATACAACATTTTGGGCTGTCACTAAAACAGCAATAGAGTGGCAATCTTCTGGTGACCATGGTGACAACCAGGGATTGAAATAATGAGTTTGTTGGGCTAAATAGAAAAATCAAACTAGTAGCAGCTAACAATAATTGTTGGATACAATAAAAAAAGAAAAAAAGAAGTGTAGTGCTCAGTAACAATAAATAGTAAAAAAACAAATATAAAGTTCATAATGAAAGTTCATTTATGAAGAAAGGTAGAACCAATCAGGATAACAGCCACCAAGGAGAAATAAAAACTCCTAATAGGCACAATCCACCATGGAAAATGACTAGGGTAAGAAGCACATCACCTTCACCCGAACACACTGACCCTTACCATCAGCATAGGTGTGCGCACAGGGTGTGCCGGATGTGCCTGGGCACACCCTAATCCCCTCATGTGCATTAGCATTATCCAGGAGTGGCACCAGGTGGGTGGTCGTAAATGCCCCCATTATATTAAAGGCTAGGTTCAACTGTAGGAACACATTACACCTATACTTAGGATGTAAGGTAATAGGCTCCCAATCAACTGTCTCCCACCATCAGAGCCTCCTTCCTGTGTCAGAAGGTGGCGTTCATGTGTGTTTGAGCTTTGGGGTGCAAATCCTAATGCAATAGGCTACGCACACCTATGACCATCAGTGTATGGGCCATGCACATTAAGTATTCAAGAAGATGACGATCAATCCAGATTCAAGGACAATCCACTTTACAAGTTATCCCAAAGGATTTCCCTCTCATTAGACCACATGTGAAGAAATCTTAGGAGCCTTTCCTCTCAAGCCGAAAGTACCAGAAATGTTTCAATGCACACACGATAGCTGAGAAAAGAGAAAATACAATGGGGTAACTGGAGGCAAGTACTATAAGGATAGCTCAGACCTGACACACAGAGGGGTGTGGGGAAGGAGAAGAGAATGGACAGATAGGGGTCGGGGGTCCCACAGTGTGTGAGTGGCACAAATAGACCTGAAATAGGGACCACTGTGGAAGCTGAAATAAACTGTAGCAGTATCTGCTGCTACATTGATTACCGCTGTCTTCCCGATCTTGGGCTTAGCTGCTTTACTGATACATAGCGAATAAAGGGGGTCAATCACTAGTTACAGTCACCATTCCCAGAAGGCTTTGCATTTTTCTCAATGAATGCAGTTGGAGATATGAATGTTCTCTGCCCCCCACCTTGTCCAATCAGAGAATGCCTTGCAATGCTGTGCTGTGCTGAGCACGTGACCCCCTCGGTTATTATGCATCAGGGCAGCCACTCAAAATCATTGTAGTGATGGAGATTGCTACAGTGATTTCCAGCTTCCACGGAGATTCCACATGTATGGAAAATCCATAGTTACGTTTAGCCCAGCTGGACCAATGTAACTATACTATAAATTTTATATCTGTAATTCTTTTTTTTCTAAAATCCAGCTCCCCTATGTACCAATATACCATTAATGTACCTCAGTAACAGAAAAATAAAAGTTTTCTTTGATTTTCAGAACAATGCCTTACCTTAGCCCTTTCTGTGTTCCATTGAAAGCTTCATAACTTTCTGGTATGTAGATTTGGGATGTGAGAGCCAGTAAGACACAGGAAGCAGTTTAATATCTGACCTCATTAGCACACATAACCCCTGCACCGATCAACTAGGTTTACATGATATCCCTCCATGCGTGCATTTGCCTGGCTTCTCAATGTAAGCTGCCACAGCTGCTATGTTTGCACATCATCCCAGCCTCTCCAGATGGGTACAGTGATTAGATAGATAGGTGGATTCTCCTATTCCATAGTTTTGGCAAATCTAAAGGAGATTGTACAGAAATTGTACAATAAGATTGTAAAGTCTATGGCCACTTTTATACACCTAAAATGAACTATTTTAGTTAATTTTATAAAGAGTACCCCAAATACGGGAACAAACACACATTTTGGCACATGAAGAAATTTGAGAAAAATATAGCTAAACACACAGTACAAAACGTGCAACCTGCAACACGCCTAAACATCCCATGAGCTACTTTGCCACGTGTAGCGTAGCCCATTGAAATGAATGAACTGCCCTATGTGTGTCACTGGAATAACGCACTCAAAAACACAACACGCTACCACTAAGCTAAGTGGGAATGGGGCCTGAAAGTGAAATTGGTTTGTTTACACAATAACAAATGGACTCCATTCACATCTGTGTGTTTCCAAACCGCACAGAAACTGCATGCTTTGCCCTGTATTTCAGAAATGCACTAAAAAGCATGGTAAAAAACACACTACTCTCCACTTTAAAATAAAGTTCTGGTGCTTCTTGGGGTGATTGCTATATGTAGGGCAGCCCATACAAGTGAATGAGCTGCCCTATGCGTGACAAGTGAAAACACTCCAAAATGCCCCCCCCCCCCCAAAAAAAAAAAAAACATTTGGGAACGTGAGTCCCACAGAGATGTGAACAGGGCTTGACAGCTGAGTGTCTCCATCCACCTCCTCCTATGTGTAGCACTAACCCCCGAAGGAGCTGCTGATTTGATTTGGGCTTACCGTTACCTTCTGTTTTCCTCGTTGCACGTCTAGGGGATGTCCCGTGGAAAATGGCCCAGTAACTTGAGACTGACAACAGATCCACTTGAATGGATTTTATTTGCAAAACTTAGACAATGAACAGTCTCTTAAATTGGGATCAGAGGGTTGGAAAGGAAGTTCAGGTACTCTTAGTGTCAAAGTAAAAATGCTGAAGAACTTGCTTACTTTGGCTGCATCCAGAGAATAGCCATCCGCAACTGGATGATCACTCAAGTTGGACAGTCCCACTCCCACAAGGCCGAGCAGCCAACAAGGTGCTCACTCAAGAACAAGTCTCTGCCACAGACGTTGTTGTAGAATGTACAAGATAATGTCTCTGCCACAGACGTTGTTGTAGAATGTACAAGATAATGTCTCTGCCACAGACGTTGTTGTAGAACACGTAGGGAAACTAAGCTTGAAAACATTTGTAGGATACCTGGATCTTTCAGCCTGCTTGGCGATATCTACAAGACCGGATTCTCTCGGTTACTGCAGCCCTTCCAGGCTCTTACTAAGAAACCAACCTGTACGTGGTGTTCTTCTGAAGAGTCCTCCCCTGGAATGCTTAACTTTGAAAAACGCATAGTGCTCGCACTTCAGGAGCCGCTGCTACATATGTATATAGCTGTCAATGCACTATGCAAGTTCCTTTAGATCTACCATCAGCTATGTAGTGCAAGGGCCTGCCTGATTGGATACAGAGTGAATGGATAAAGAGGTGGGTCCTCTTATTCCATATTTCTGGTAAATCTAAAGGAGATCATATAGAGATTGTACAGTGTGTGGCCAGATTTATACAAGTACATAGGTGTGGATGGAGACCCTCAGCTGTCAAGCCCCATTCACATGTCCCTTTTGCAGGAACTCAAACTCCTGCATGCATTTTTTTTTTTTTTGGGGTGATTTTGAGATTTTCGCTTGTCACGCATTCACTTGAATGGGCTGCCCTGCATGTAAGAATCACATCAAAGAAACTCTAGAACTTTTTTTAGAGCAGTGCATAGTGCATTTTTTAATCAGGCTTTTTGCTGACACACCAATTTCACTTTCAGGCCCCATTCACACTAAGCATTGTGGGGACGTGCATTTTTTTTCCCATGACACACATAGGGCAGCACGTTGATTCCAATGGGCTGGGCTACACATAGCTCATGGGCCATTTTGAGGTGTTGGTGGTTGCACGTTTTTTTACTGTGGGTTTTGCTAGGTTTTCCATGTGGCAAAATGTGTGTTTGTTTCTGCATTTGAGGTGCTGTTAGCAATTAATGGCACCAAAAGTGCAACTAGTTAATTATGGATGTATACATGTGACCATACACTATACAATATGATTGTAAAAGCTCTGTACAATCTCTATTAGATTTACCAAAACTATATAATAGGAGGACACTTCATCTATCCCATCACTCTGTATCCAATCAGGTAGGCCCTTGTGCTACATAGTTGATGGTAGAGTTAAAAGAGATTGTGAGCTTTACAAAACCCAGGACACACTTCTCCTGTTCAATATTATAGCTCTATCTACATAGGCTGTTATCTGATCGCTCAGCTCCTGCACACTCTGCCAAATGAACACTCTATAAAAGAAACAAGGGGGAGGCATCTTTCTAAGTGTAGTATTAAAACAGAATCAATTATTGCACAAGATTAACCACTTCCCACCCGGCCACTGCATATAAACGGCCAGGTGGGAGCTCTCTACTCCTGACAGGACGTTCCTGAACGTCATGTCAAAGGAGCGGGATCGCGCGGGCGCGCTCCCGCGCAGCTGCGCGATCCCGGTGCGCGCGTGTCCCCCGCACACGCCGCATCTCGGATCGGCAGGAGAGCAATGTCATTTGCCCTCCTGATCCGCACGATGGCTGTGTCTAATCACAGCCATCGTAAGGTAAACAAAGGGGGATGGGCGGCAGATAACCGGTGATCGCGCCGCCACGTGCCCGCGCAGCAGCGCGATCCCGATCTGCCTGAGACCCCCGGAGACCGGAGAGAAAAATACAACAGGAGGGCCATGTGATTGGCCCTCCTGATCACATGACGACTGTGTCCAATAGAGAGCAGTTGTAACTGCTCTCATCTCTTCCTCTCCTCACACAGAACCTGTCAGTGAGGAGAGGAAGAGAAATCTTTGCTTTAGCCGGGAAGATCAGTGAGTTTTCTAGCTGTTTGTCTGCTGTTTACCCACTGATCTCCCAGCTAGTGTCCCCCAAAACACAGTGTCCCCAAAAACACAGTGTCCCCAAAAACACAGTGTCCCCAAAAACACCTGGCACATCGGCCCGCCATCTGACACATCAGCCACCCGCCATCACCAGGCGCACCTGCCCGCCATCACCAGGCGCATCTGACCCGCCATCACCAGGCGCATCTGACCCGCCATCACCAGGCGCATCTGCCCCGCCATCACCAGGCGCATCTGCCCCGCCATCACCAGGCGCATCTGCCCGCCATCACCAGGCGCATCTGCCCCGCCATCACCAGGCGCATCTGACCCGCCATCACCAGGCGCATCTGACCCGCCATCACCAGGCGCATCTGCCCCGTCATCACCAGGCGCATCTGCCCCGCCATCACCAGGCGCATCTGCCCCGCCATCACCAGGCGCATCTGCCCCGCCATCACCAGGCGCATCTGCCCGCCATCACCAGGCGCATCTGCCCACCATCACCAGGCGCATCTGTCCCGCCATCACCAGGCGCATCTGCCCGGCCATCACCAGGCGCATCTGCCCGGCCATCACCAGGCGCATCTGCCCGCCATCACCAGGCGCATCTGACCCGCCATCACCAGGCGCATCTGCCCCGCCATCACCAGGCGCATCTGCCCCGCCATCACCAGGCGCATCTGACGCCCGCCATCACCAGGCGCATCTGACGCCCGCCATCACCAGGCGCATCTGACGCCCGCCATCACCAGGCGCATCTGACGCCCGCCATCACCAGGCGCATCTGACGCCCGCCATCACCAGGCCCATCTGACGCCCGCCATCATCAGGCCCATCTGACGCCCGCCATCATCAGGCCCATCTGACGCCCGCCATCATCAGGCCCATCTGACGCCCGCCATCATCAGGCCCATCTGACGCCCGCCATCATCAGGCTCAGCTGACGCCCGCCATCATCAGGCTCATCTGACGCCCGCCATCATCAGGCTCATCTGACGCCCGCCATCATCAGGCTCATCTGACGCCCGCCATCATCAGGCTCATCTGACGCCCGCCATCATCAGGCTCATCTGACGCCCGCCATCATCAGGCCCATCTGACGCCCGCCATCATCAGGCCCATCTGACGCCCGCCATCAGGCCCATCTGACGCCCGCCATCAGGCCCATCTGACGCCCGCCATCAGGCCCATCTGACGCCCGCCATCAGGCCCATCTGACGCCCGCCATCAGGCACATCTGACGCCCGCCATCTGACATCTTCCGCCCGCCATCTGACATCTGCCCGTCAACATGACTAAAAGGTCGTACAGCGCAGAGGAGGCTTTCCAGATGCTCCAGAGTATGTCGGACGAGAGTAGCGGGGAACTCTCTCCGTCAGACTCGGATAGCGATTATGAGCCAGTGGAAAGCAGTGGCTCCGAGATGGAAACCGAGGAAGATAGAATCCTAACAAGGAGAAACGGGAGAAATGAGCAGGCGCAGACATCAAACAGCAGCGCACCACTCCAGGATGATATGCAGGCATCCACCAGCAGCGCAGCACCACGGGATAGGCAGGCATCCACCAGCAGTTCTGCAACCTTCCTTGAAGATAGGCCAGATACTAGCAACGGAGCATCCCATCAACGAGGCAGTGCCCATACTAGCCTTCCAGATGTTCTGCTGTATCCAACATGGCTGCCCGATACGTCAGTAGAACCTGTTATTCCCCTTTTTACATCCCAGCCAGGCCCTCAGATACAGACGGAAAATGTAACCCCACTTTATTATTTTCATTTATTTTTTACCAATGATCTCCTAACTGAAATTGTGGAGCAATGTAATCTATATGCCAGCCAACATATAGCCAACAATCCCAGTTCCTCCTATGCCCGTCCTTTTTTTTGGAAACCCCTCACCGTGGAAGAATTTAAAATTTTCCTTGGCCTAACCCTCAACATGGGGCTAACAAAAAAAAATGAAGTCCATTCCTACTGGTCTACCCAACCTATCCACCACATGCCGGTCTATTCATCAATTATGCCCAGAAACCGTTATGAGATGATCATGAGATTTTTACATTTCAATAACAATGCCCAATGCCTCCCTCGAAATCATCCCAGTTATGATAAATTATTCAAAATTCAGATGTTTACCCCTGATAAAAATATTTGTGTGGATGAATCCCTATTACACTTCACTGGGCGACTTGGAATACAACAATACATGCCCAGTAAAAGAGCCAGACGTGGGGTAAAATTTTATAAGGCGTGTGACAGGGCCACGGGTTACACATATGACTTTATAATTTATGAGGGAAAAGACCGACAGCTAAACCCCCCTGGATGCCCTACCTACATGGGAACAAGTGGCAAAATTGTCTGGCAGCTGATCCAACCATTGCTTGGGAAAGGTTACCACCTATATGTAGACAATTTCTACACAAGTCTCCCACTTTTCCGCCATCTATACCGAAAGCAGACTGTGGCCTGTGGGACAGCACGGACCAACCGCAAAGGTTTCCCACAGATGTTGGTCACCAAGAAATGAAAACAGGGTGAAATGGCCAGTATGCGGACTGACGAGGTACTAGCGGTGAAGTGGAGAGATAAAAAAAGAGATGTCTACATCCTTTCCACAATACACAATGACACCTTGGTGGAACTGCAAAGAAGAAAAGGCCCCATCCAGAAGCCAAAATGTATCCACGAGTATAACTTATACATGGGGGGGGTGGATATGAATGACCAGATGATGCAGCCCTACTTGGCCACCAGGAGATCACTGTTTTGGTACAAGAAAGTCGCCGTTTATTTGATGCAATTGGCCATGTTCAATTCTTATATTATTTTTTCTAAGAGCACCCAAAGTTCCCTGACCTATCTAAGATTCCAAGAAGATGTCATCACAGCCCTTGTCTATCCCCATGGCCAACCCACTCAACTAATTCGCTCTGATGCAGTAGCCAGACTCCATGAAAGGCACTTTCCCGACATCCTCCCTCCTACCCAAACAGGTCGCAAACCCCAAAAAAGATGCCGTGTGTGTACAAGTAGAGGAATTCGCCGTGACACCCGATACTACTGTCCAGACTGTCCCTCCCAGCCAGGCCTCTGCATTGGAACTTGCTATCGAAGCTATCATACTTCACTAAACTATTAGTAAAGTGAAGATGATTTCTTTCCAGTATCCACTTTCTGCCATTTCTGTGTATGACCCGGACTGTTAAATGACTATGCCTCTGCCAAACATATTTCTGCCTTCAACGTGAATTGACCTCGGCCTGTTAAATGACCATGCTTTTTGCCTGCCTCCTGAACTGATCATTTGCCCTGCCACTGTACAGCACAGGGGTCTCACATGTGAGGGGCTCCAGAAAAAGTTTTCCGAGTGGAGAAAACCTTTTTCTCCAGGTTTTTCGTTTTCTCGGATTAGGGTCTGGAGACTCGGAGGCTTCGTAGAGATTTGGGTGGGAAGAAGCCTCTACCCCTGTCCTCGGGTCTTACCTGACCAAGGCCCAATGTACAAAGTGCCGCCTGCTGCCATCTGAACTGGCCCTGCCTTTGCCTGCCACCTAAACTGGCCATGCCTGTGCCTGCCACCTGAACTGGACATGCCTATGCCTGAACTGCCTGCTAAACCTTGGACTGTACTGAACCATGTTCATAATTTTCCATATCTGTCTGCTGCCTGGACAATTCCTGGACATTTCCTTTGGCTGTCTAGAAAATGCTTTGACTGCTCTGGAACGGTGTCCCTGTCTGCTAAAACCACAGGTGAGCCTTTTTTTTATCCTTTGCTCAGCAGAATGTATTTTGGTGTGTAATTCTTGGTGTGTACATGCTATATGTTAGAAGCCTGAAGGTGGTACTTGTATGTTGGGCTTCTGTATGCGGCCAGGCTGTGGAAAAGTCTGACACATGGGGTATCGCCATACTCAGGACGAGTAGCAGAATGTATTTTGGGGTGTCATTTTGGCTATGTACATGTTATGTGTTAGAAAGATCTTCTAAATTGACAACTTTGTGAAAAAAAATAGGTTTTTATTTTCTTTCCACATTTTCCAAAAACTTGTGGAAAGAAATTATATGTTCAAAAGACTCATTATGCCTCACAGAATATACATTGGGTTGTTTTCTTGACAAAATGGGGTCACTTTGTGGGTAATTCCATTGTCCTGGTGCTCCAGGGCCTTCAAAAATGTAATAGGTACTCAGGAAATGAAATGTGTAATTTATGCCTTTAGAACGCCTGATGGTGCTATATGGATGTTGGGCCTCTGTATGTTGCTAGGCTGTGGAAAAGTCTGACACATGGGGTATCGCCATACTCAGGACGAGTAGCAGAATGTATTTTGGGGTGTCCTTTTGGCTATGTACATGTTATGTGTTAGAAAGATCTTCTAAATTGACAACTTTGTGAAAAAAAAATAGGTTTTTATTTTCTTTCCACATTTTCCAAAAAATTGTGGAAAGAAATTACATGTTCAAAAGACTCATTATGCCTCATAGAATATACATTAGGTTGTTTTCTTTCCAAAATGGGGTCACTTTGTGGGTAATTACATTGTCCTGGTGCTCCAGGGCCTTCAAAAATGTAATAGGTACTCAGGAAATGAAATGTGTAATTTATGCCTTTAGAACGCCTGATGGTGCTATATGGATGTTGGGCCTCTGTATGTTGCTAGGCTGTGGAAAAGTCTGACACATGGGGTATCGCCATACTCAGGACGAGTAGCAGAATGTATTTTGGGGTGTCCTTTTGGCTATGTACATGTTATGTGTTAGAAAGATCTTCTAAATTGACAACTTTGTGAAAAAAAAATAGGTTTTTATTTTCTTTCCACATTTTCCAAAAAATTGTGGAAAGAAATTACATGTTCAAAAGACTCATTATGCCTCATAGAATATACATTAGGTTGTTTTCTTTCCAAAATGGGGTCACTTTGTGGGTAATTCCATTGTCCTGGTGCTCCAGGGCCTTCAAAAATGTAATAGGTACTCAGGAAATGAAATGTGTAATTTATGCCTTTAGAACGCCTGATGGTGCTATATGGATGTTGGGCCTCTGTATGTTGCTAGGCTGTGGAAAAGTCTGACACATGGGGTATCGCCATACTCAGGACGAGTAGCAGAATGTATTTTGGGGTGTCATTTTGGCTATGTACATGTTATGTGTTAGAAAGATCTTCTAAATTGACAACTTTGTGAAAAAAAAATAGGTTTTTATTTTCTTTCCACATTTTCCAAAAAATTGTGGAAAGAAATTACATGTTCAAAAGACTCATTATGCATCATAGAATATACATTAGGTTGTTTTCTTTCCAAAATGGGGTCACTTTGTGGGTAATTCCATTGTCCTGGTGCTCCAGGGCCTTCAAAAATGTAATAGGTACTCAGGAAATGAAATGTGTAATTTATGCCTTTAGAACGCCTGATGGTGCTATATGGATGTTGGGCCTCTGTATGTTGCTAGGCTGTGGAAAAGTCTGACACATGGGGTATCGCCATACTCAGGACGAGTAGCAGAATGAATTTTGGGGTGTCATTTTGGCTATGTACATGTTATGTGTTAGAAAGATCTTCTAAATTGACAACTTTGTGAAAAAAAAATAGGTTTTCATTTTCTTTCCACGTTTTCCAAAAACTTGTGGAAAGAAATTATATGTTCAAAAGACTCATTATGCCTCACAGAATATACATTGGGTTGTTTTCTTTCCAAAATGGGGTCACTTTGTGGGTAATTCCATTGTCCTGGTGCTCCAGGGCCTTCAAAAATGTAATAGGTACTCAGGAAATGAAATGTGTTTCATGTGTTGAAATGTGTTAATTTATGCCTTTAGAACGCCTGATGGTGCTACATGGATGTTGGGCCTCTGTATGTGGCCAGGCTGTGGAAAAGTCTGACACATGGGGTATCTCCATACTCAAGACGAATAGCAGAATGTATTTTGGGGTGTAATTGCAATTATGCCTGCACCATGTGTGAGAAATAACTTGTAAATATGATAATTTCGTGAAAAAAAAAATATATATATATATATATTTCTTAATTTTCCAAAGCATTGTGGGGAAAAAATTGCAACTTCAAAAAATTCACTACGCCTCTTACCAATTACCGCAGACTGTCTTCTTTCCAAAAAGGGGTCATTTGGGGGGTTATTGTACTGTCCTGACATTTTAGGGCCTCAAGAACTGAGATAGGCCATCAGTGCATTAGGATTGATACATTTTCAATTATGCATAGCATGGCTTGTAGGCTCTATAACTTTCACACAAACCAATGATCATACACTTATCAGGATTTTTTTTACAAAAGACATGTAGTAGAATACATTTTGGCCTAAATTTTCGCCAAAATTAGATTTTTTTGGTTTCTTTTAAAAGAGAAAGTAGAAAATTTTGTTTTTTTTTCAAAAAATTCGCTCTTTTTTCGCTTATATTACAAAAAATAATAAATGAAGTGGTGAATAAATACCACCAAAAGAAAGCTCTATTTGTGTGAACAAAATGATAAAAAATTCATTTGGTTACAGTGTAGCATGACTGAGTAATTGTCATTCAAAGTAAGAGAGCACTGAAAGCTGAAAATTGGTCTGGGAAGGAAGGGGGTTTAAGTGTCCTGTATTGAGGTGGTTAAAAATATTTAGTAGATATAAGTGGGAGTCATGCTCCTCATAAGTATGTAGTCCTGGCAGTTCTACTGCGTCCCACAGTCTCCTTGCACGATCCGGGTAGCTGGGAAAGGTACAGGTGTCAGGTTATACTGATTATTTTATGTTTTGCAGAGTTGCTGAACACACTCTGAGGGTGGCTGTCTCTTTTTAAATCATCCCCTTACCGTGGTTCAACTTTGTTTTTACCTAAAGACTGACTAATCAAATGTACATTATTACAAATTAAGGGCATTGCCTCCTGGAGCACCAGATAACCAAATTACCTTCAAATGAAGAATCTATGGCTGTTTATTTAGTGAGGATGATATTCACTGATTGCATAGGAAAATGTGCACCTAATGAGGGGTGGTAGTGATCTCTTGGAGTATAAGAGTAGATGATGCAGAGTGTGTGCTAATGAGGTCAGCTGGTAAACTACTTCCTGTCTCAAGTCCCTAGGTCGGTCCAGGAAGTAATAGAGCAGTTGTTTTATACCGCCAGCTGGACACAGAGGTAAGGGCTGTGTAAGATAAATACAATACGTTTTTTATTTCTTCAAATAATGGGAAAAAAATATTTAACCATCTGCCACTCTGTCTAACTTTAATACACAAGCAATAAATATACAAACTCAGACAGTATAAATGTTTTGATGAAAATTTATTAGAATCATGTAGTGCTACTAAAAACCTTATGTGGCACCCTTGTCCCAAACTGGGCTGCTAGTAAACTTAGTTGTGCTAGGTGGTAACTAGCCTGGCTAATTTGTAGTCTTGTTCAAATGGGTTCCTCCTAAATTTGGGATTAACTGTGATCTCTCTCTTTTGTCAATAGGTGGCATTGTTACCTTTGGCATTAGTATGATAGGTAACAGTGAATTCAGGTTATGAGTGAATATGCTTTTCTCAGCCAATCAGCAGGAGTTTCTTTGGCCGCTGAGGCTGCTGGGACAGACTAATTGGAGAGAGTCAGATGAGAGTCAGGTGATCGGGGTTCTTTCCACCCAGGCTACGGCCTGGATGGGTGTGTGTGGAGCGGCAGCCAAGGTGTAGACCTGAAGCCTGGGGCCTAACCATGTCTAAATGGGCTCAGCCTGAGGTAAGCCTGATTGCTGTCTGGAGGCAAGGGAGAAGAAGTTTCCAGAGGGTCAACCACTCTTGCTGTTGGAGGCAGGTGTAAAGGGATGGAGTTCCGAAGGAGTACCAGAGGAGACTCTTCATCAGCCAGGGACTGTGAGGTAGCTGGGAAAGCTTCAGGAGAGAACATATCCATGAAAAGTACAGCAGGTAGCTGTAAGTAAACCTTGAAAAGAAGTACAGTGGGTAGCTGTGAGTAAAGCTTGAAGGAGTACAGTGGGTAGCTGTAAGTAAACCTTCAAGAGAAGTACAGCAGGTAGCTGTGAGGAAAGCTTGAGGAATCCAGCGGGTAGCTGTGAGCTAAGCTGGAAGGGGGATCCAGCGGGTATCTGTGAGCCGTGCTTCAGGATCTACAGTGGGATACTGTGAGTAAAGTTGTTGCTACAGGAGACAGCAGTTGCTATGAAATACAGTTTGCTGCATTCTGCATATATACTGCGGCAGGGCAGCCCAGCTGCAAAAAATCATGTACAGATGTGTGATTTCGTGCACGTGATTTTGGGTGCACGCCGCTGGAGCGCCACTCCTGCTGTGATTGTACAAAGCGGAGCCAATACAGTTCAGCCTTAGTACAGTTTCTAATACAGTGCAGGCAATGTACCGAATACAGTGTGTACAGTTCCTACTACACTTCTGGTGGTGTACACAGTATACAATACCGTGTAGCCATTGTACAGTTGCTAATACAGTGCAGGTGGTGTACACAGTATCTAATACATTGTGTACAGTTTCTAATATACTTCAGGCGGTGTACACAGTATACAATACAGTGCAGCCATTGTACAATGCAGGCCCTAAACGTGGTGTACACAGTACACAATACAGTGCAGCCGTAGTACAGTGTCTAATACAGTGCAGGCGGTGTACACAGTATCTAATACAGTGTAGTGTGGTGTTGCAAAGCAAAAAACACATTGTATCCAGAAGGCCATCAAGGAGAGGCAGACGCCCACAGGCCACTAAAAGAGGTCGTGGACATGGTGCATCCTCTGCATCCTCATTTTGATTTGCCAAACATTTGCTCTCCTCTAAGATGTCTTCTTGGGGTCTTTGAGGAAGAAGAGCTGAACGCACACACAAAACTGTTCCTCAGGATCCTGTTTTTTAGTGTGAGGAAACTCCTTGCCAGACGCTAGATACATGATGAACGGTTAACACTGGGGATGTGGAAGAAAATAGTAAATGCGGATGTGCTGATATATAAAATGACCTATGAGGCTAGAGGGGCTCCCAAGAAGTTTAGGAAGGTATGGTTTTGATGGGTTGATTCTGAGAATACGTTGGAAGAAGAGGGATGATAGAACAGTAGGTTGTCTAGGATTACCCTCAAGCCTTGAAGCTGGGGCGGTGGCATGGCAGTGGGTGCACTTCTTGAAGTGGACAGGAAAGGGTTTTCTGTATCTTACTGAGCATAACACTGAAAAGCAGATACTCTTTTGGGAGGGAGGGAAGAGAGTTTTTCTTTGTGTGGTTATTTAATTGGTTTTTGGTGTACATTTATGTTGTTTGTAAAGAATGGGAAAAGAAAATGCACATATGTTTTAGTGTATGATGGGGGGTAGACATCAAAGGCTCAGACATGTGAAAATGGATGTATACAATCTTAATTGCTCCTAATGAATGTTGATTCCTTTTACTGTTGGGGGTCTACATATCTTTGATGTACTGCTCTATATACTACTTATGTGTGCAATAAAAATATTTTAAAAAAAATGTGAGCCTAGAGAGAGGGGGTGCCCAAGAAGGACAAGAAACTGGCAGTCATGTTCCCCCAGCTGCAGCATACTGCCAAGTTTGCTCCAGTGATGAGGAGGGAGGGGATGATGAGGAGACTGACTGTACTTGGGTGCCCAAGAGAAAAGAGGAGGAGGAACTCCAATAAGCCACCCTATTGCATCACACCGCAGAGCTCCACAGGTGCAGGGCGCTGCCGACTCCCCACTGACTTTTAAAAATTCCTTGGTGTGGGCCTTTTTGACACGTGTGCAGCAGATCACAACGTTGCTGTTTGCAACCTATGTCTGAAGTGGATCAAGCATAGCCAGAGCAGCAGCCACTTGGGCACTGCATGCTTGACCAGACATATGACGATCTGCCATACAGCCCGTTGGCAACAGCACTTGAAAGACCCACATCAAAGAAAAAGGCAAAAAGACTTCTCCTTGCTCCTTACCTGGGATCCCCAACTCTACTATACCTCCAGTCCTCTCAAAAACCTGCACTGAGAGGAATGAAGGTATAGCAATAGGTGTCCCAAGTACTTGCAGCCAATCTGCTAGCAGTACACCATCATCTGATTTTAGCAGGCAAATTTCCTTACCCCAGTTGCTGAACCGTAAAAATAAATTCGGTCCCAGCCATCCACATGCTCAGCGTCTAAATGCTAGCTTGGCTAAATTGCTAGCACTGCAGCTGCTGCCTTTTTCAGCTGGTAGACTCTGCCCCCTTTTGTGAATTTGTGGAATGTGCTGTACCTCAGTGGCAAGTTTCAAAACACCATTATTTTTAGGGAAGGCAATGTTTTGGCATCGTTGAACAGGGCGGACAGCGGTGAACGGGTAAATCCCAAGTGAACAGATTCCATTGTGAAGGTGGATGGAGGGCGAGGTGTGGGTGCAGGTGCTGCTGAGGTCCAGGTAGGTTAAGTATTGGCAGATCTTTCTGTCCTTTTCTCTTGGAATCTGCGATCAAGCCGGATGACAAGCTGGATTAAGTCTGAGGGCGTCTTTAGTGGCAAGCTCATCTTTCAGAGTTTCAGAAAGTCCCAGGTGGAACTGATATTGCAAGGCTGCATTATTCCAGGCAGTGTCGGAACTCCAGTGACGGAACTTAACCACATAGTCTTCCAAGGGTTGAGATCCTTGCTGAAGCATATGTAAGTTAGCCTCCGCTGTGGAGGTTCGCTGGGGATCATCATAGATCTCAGCCATAGCCGTGAAGAAAGAAGTAGTTGATGCAAGGACCGGACTAGTCTGTTGACGAAGGTGATGGGCCCATATCTGTGGTTCCTCCCGCAGGAGAGAAATGACAAAACCCACCCTTGTGAACTCAAGGGAGAAAGTCTGTGGTTGTAACTCGAAATATAGCTGGAAGGCATTGCGAAAAGTTTGAAATTTGTAGCGATTCCCTGAAAAGCACTCCGGAATAGGTACTCAAGGCTCCAGGAAAGGAACCACTACTGTGGGTGCAAGAGCAGGTTCCCCGGATAGAGGATTTTGAGATGCAGAAGGTAAACGACTTTCAAGCTGGACATAGGCCTCCTGGAGTCCGGTCACCACTTGGATTAAGGTTGTGATTTGCTGGCATAGTGCTTCGGGCAGGGAGGTACCTCCTTCAGTCTCAGTCATGGCTGGATGATACTATCACGTACCTGGTGTAGACTGGAATGTGATAGAGGCCTCCCTTGCTCCTCCCGCCTACACTCCTGAAGGTGGGAACAGAAAGTGTAAAGGCAAGGAGTGGCACGAGTGCCGCGTAGCTGGCTGGTGATATCCCCTCTGAAGGTGGGTAGAGCTGGCAGTCATGGTCCTTGGAGCAGGAAGTAGAAGCAGCTGGGCACCAGATCGTGGACAGGAGCGAAACCAGAAGAAGAGCAGTAGTCAGCAACAACCAGGCAGCAGGGTACCGAATCAGCAGGCAAAAGAAAGTCCAGAGGGCAGGCCAAGCTTGGGTAATAGCTGGACAATGTGGTACCAAGTCAGCAGGCAGATCAAGTCCAAAAAACAGGCCCAAAGTCAAGATACCAGGTAACAGAGTAAAGGAGCAAGCAGAGGGGAAGTCCAAAGGCGAGCCGGTCATACATGAACAAACAGGAGCAACGGATCAGGACTTGGTGGGTCAGGAAGGAGCTGAAGATCATCCAGCACTTGTTTGCAGTGACAGAGCAGTTTAAATAGGCCACTGGGCGCTTTAGCCTTATGAGTTTATGTGAAATCTCCATTAATACCTGTACAATATTGTAATTAGAAATATATTTCCATTAGATTTAAATATATATGTAAAGTATTGAGTGTTGGGTTGGTGTTACTGTAATTGGTTCAACTTCAAAGCTTGGCCTTTTGTTTTCCCTGATAACATCTCACCTGGGAAGTAAACAACAGCTTTCGTTGACTCATCCAATCAGGCTGTTCCCAATATACATTGACTAGGTACAGTGACCAATTAGGGAGAATGTATTAGCCACACTACAGAAAGTAGGGGGGGGGATATAATGCTTTGTGAGCAAGCCAAGACACACTGGTGTGGGAGCACACGGCAGTCACCATGGGCTGACCTGAAGTTAACAGGTAACCTAACTCTGAACTTGCACCTTATATTGTATTGTAAATACGATTCTGTGAGTAATTTGTAAATATCATGTAAGCCAGGGGACCTACACTGTATATTGTGATGTACATACTGTCTGGTGTGTAATTTGTATATATTATGTAACCCTATAAATGAATGTGTATTGCTGATTGAACTATCTCTTTTGTACAAGATCTCTCAGATCTAGATATGTATATGTCCATACTACTACAATGATTGAGGGGTATGTACATAATCATAAATACTAGTCAACAAATGGCGACCGACGAAGGGACAGGAAAAATTGGTGGTCTCTTTCAGCAATATCTCAAGGGGTTGCAATATCTACAAAAGGCACACTATGAAAGGGTTTTTCATCTGAATGCTAAAAAGTAACATTGGGTGATCTAGGTGCTCAATATAGAAATGGGCTATAAAAAAATAGCTGTGTTGTACAGTGTGTAATCATTAGGAAGCCTACTGTTAGTATACTAAGGAACACATCATTTATGCTAAAAGCTAAATATATTATAGAATTTGTACATGAAGAGTCCAGATACATTAGAAGGAGATGAAAAGAGCTGTTGCCCAATGTTTATATGCATGAAGATTCAGTCTATTTAAAAAAAAAAAAAAAAGGTTTGAAAGATGATTCCTGCAGTGGATGAAGTGCATGTAACAGGAATTGAGAGTACAGCACAAAAGATGGATAGGGAGGACAGACAGTCTTTAGAAAATGTGCTACTTGTAGCTAACAATATTGGCAAACTATTGCCAGGAGTGCACATAACATTTCATGCAGATAATGTCTTGCAACGATGTAAATTGCTGGGAGTTGCCAACTCCAGAGATCAGGTTAAAGTTTTACTATTAACAGTTAAATTAGACACATGGTCTTCCTTACCAGACCATGTTAAAGAAGGAAGAGCAGATTACAATGAAACTGTAGATGAACTGCTAAAAATATTATATCCCTTTGACCTAGGCTTAATAGCAGCGTTTAGAACAAAACAGGAAAATAATGAGAATCCACTTCTTTATGCAAACAGGCTATGGTCAGCTTACTATGTAGGCAAACGGAGAAATGTAAACAGAGAGGACCCAGAGTACAAAACCCTCCTAATATCTAATGCCCATCCAAAATTTAAAAGTCAATGTGGATTTTTTATAAATCCTCTTAAAGATTCATATCAAAGTATCATGGATTGTATGCACAATTATTTTCATGTAGCCAGAAGGTCTAATTCTGTGAAATCAAAGATTTATCACCAGCCTACAAACAAAAATACCTATTTAGCAAGCCACACTACAGGAGAATTGGCCACCTTTTCAAACAGAAAGAGACATCATTACAATTACAATGCCTCCAAAGATAAGATCTATAGGCATGGCTCCACAGTTACTAGTCAAAGGCAAATAGCCTCATGCTCCCCTTTGAATGTAAATACCATGGAAAGCGATCTCAGATTACAGCACAGGAGATCAGTTCTGAAAGAACTTAAGTTAATAACCACAATTACGTCTCTTGAAAATGAGATTAAGCTACTGAAGGCACATATTCATAATTGGGAAAATACCAATAAAATAATGGAAACATCACAACATGTTCTTAAGGAAAAATATGAAGCATGCCATGCAGATGTGGTACAGTGTAATAAAGAACTAAAAGAAATAAAACAATCTTTTGATCAAATTGTTAAGACCCCACAGAAAACCGTCTATTCCATTCAAACAGAAAATACAGGAGGGAGGCCCAATCTATCTATATTATCTGCTAGGACTTCCCCTTACGGGGAACAAAACTTAAATATAAGCAATGTAGAAACAGTGAAAGAAGTACCAGATCTAATGTGTCATTCAGATGTCTATGATCTGAGTAATTTATTTTCACCAGATCCAAGTGCGGATGTCAGTGAACATATAACAATGTAAATATGTAAATGTAACAATGTGGTAGTGTTTGCTTTCTTTGTGCCAACGAAAGGGAAAAGGGTAATAACTTTTGTATAAGTTATATTTTCCAGGTGCAGGGAGCTCATGAAAAAGTATTTACATGTTAAGCAGGTGTATCAATATAGATGTATATACATAAATACATACACCTAAGGTAATGTATATTAGGCTAGGTATTCAAACATGGTTATTTGTAATATAGGTGTTTATCTTCCCCAAAGGATCAGAAGACTGCCATAAATATTCAAAGGTATAGGGTACAAGTGTTGCTTAGTACAGAATCTTACTCTTGCTTCAGTTTATTTTTATTTTTTGTTCTTGGTTGTTGTTTTTTTTTTTTTTCTCTCTCTCCCGTTTGCAGAAACACATAACAATTAATTTGCAATTACCAAGGTGCTATCCAGGATGTATGGGATGCAATCGAAATGAATGTGTATGTTTGAGTGATGGAATGCATGGGTATGAACTGTCCATGTGTAAACAAAGATATTTTTCTTTTTTGTACTTAACATTGCTTTATGGCCATAAATAAGTGTGATCACACTAATGCGCATGCGTTGTACTGTTTATAATTTTTTTTTTTCATTGGAAATGAGCTCAATACTGGTACCAGTTTAAATTTATAATTTTTTTTTTACAAGTTTAAATGTACTTGCGAATAAATAACCTGTGCAAAAATATGAAATTTCAATCCCTATAACTATGAGGAACTGTAGGGATGTTGTGTAGATCTTGGTTTTCTCCTTTCCTGTGGTTTAGAGTGAAGGTTCTTTCACTCTGACACTCGGAAACTACCACGATACATTACTTTGCACCTTGTGGCATCTTATGGATTCAGTAGGTCTTGTGTTTTGTTTTGTTTTTCCTTCCAAATTAACTCATGTGATGCTAATATGTGTGAAGGTTATAGATCTACATGTTGTCGTTTAGAATTTAAGTATTTACAAACCCTCCCAGTTTTTCCATAATTTTTGGTCTGTCCGAGTATAGATATGGGGGTGGGTCCTGGACATTATTGACTGTACTTACGGTTAATGGACCCATTACCTTGGCTGGAAGTCTGTTCCAAGCATCCACTACTATTGTAGACCATTATGAACCTCTCAGAGAGGTACAGTGAGGTGTTATTAATGATTTTTAAGTTTTGTATTTTAGGGTAATTGCCCAAACAAGGATGGATGATCGGACGCAGATGGGGCAAAGTATTGTGAAACACAGATGAGGACCTTAAAACAATTTTATGTTGGTTTTAAGGAGAAGCCTTGAATGGAATTAATTACAGTCAGGCCTTACTAAATTCTAACTTCTTTAGGGCGGTCTGTTTCAATAAACAGAGGTCCTGCTCTCTCTAATACAAATTTTTGTGGCCTGCTTGACTTGCAAATTGTTTTGCACTAAGAGTCAATTAATATGTTAATCACCACCGAGAGAGGGTGTTGCGCAATGTTTGAAAGCAGATTCAATCATTTTGTTTAACACAATTACAGATTCAAGGCTCTTTAACAAATTAAAGGTTGAGGCAGCATTCAATCTGAATAGTTTTTTTCTTTATTGTTTTTTTTCTCCTTCAACTTTTTCTCTTAAAGAAAACTATTTTTTTTTTTCTTTACTGCCTATATCACCTTATTTTAATTTTTTTGGTGATTCTTCAGTTTGACTTGCCTATGGTGAAATAAAAAAAAAAAAAAAGAGGGGAGTATGGGGAACATTATATGGAGAACATTTAAAGCAATTACAAATGTTGATATAGAATATTAAAAGCTTCCCTTTAGCATTTTGGGGATGGGTCGAGTATCCAACAGTTTTTGTTTTTCTCTTATGACATTGGATAATTGTTTTATATAATTTTAGGTCATTGTAGCTATTATCATGACAATAGTAACATAAGGCTTTAGCAACAGCCATGTGACTATTTTCTGTGTATATGTGACATACAATCCTCTCTACAGTTCTAATGTTGGGCAGTCATCAGATGTGGTCATTGATATATATTTTTCTTTTTCATTTCTTTCTTTTTGTGCCATAATAAGTTCAAAGAGCATTGCGTCAATATCATATAGATATACTGGGACTGGTGAGACTCATAGTGATTGGCAAATAGCAGGGAGTATAGTACATTTGTACTTAAGAGTATTTTATTTAGATTTTTCCAGAAGCCACTAGTGACTGGTGACATCACACCTATCTGTATTCTGAAATCCAGTCATGTTTGTCTGCGTAGGCGACACTGCCTAATCTGCAATGAGAACTCTTAAAGTGATGACCTCTTCCGTAGCCTGCTAAAGGCAGGGCTGGTGCAGTAGCTACACATGGTAGCCAAGGACGGTGCCCAAGGTTTGGGACCAGCACTGAACATAGCTTCAGTAACAGGAGTTAGTGGTGAGTTGCGATGGCAACAAGAACCCCCTGCACACTTGAAGGGTCATACACAGACACACAGTGGTATACGGCAGAAGTTACTTGCAGGCATATGACCATGGAGGAAGAAAGATGGGGGGTGGAAATCAGACACCTGGCTGAAGGGCGTAACCAAATTGTTACACGTCATTGAGAAAGGGGTCTTATTAATATGTCGCAGTATATCTATGGTAATTCTAATAAAAGGTCCTAACTGCTCAGACTTACCAGACAAGCATTAATTTGAATGCATGTGTCTCAAATGTACTTGTGGTGTTCTTTCTCTACCTCTGTCCACATTAACAAAGTATAATCTTAGCCGGGAAAGCTGATCCAAAGGCCATTACTGTACGCGGTATCCAACGGGAATCACCATGGAAGGCTGTCCCAGAAGCAAGGGCAACATGACCAGATTGACATTATTGACTTTCGCACTAACATTATTGGACGGTCGAGAACAAGGATCCTCATGTTTTTTTTTTTTATTCCTCTTGTTTTTTTTATTGTATTTTGTATCCTATGATTTTTATTATGGACTTATTACATTCAGAACAAGTGAGGACTACCGATACTGGGATCCAGAAATGTGAACTGTAGATATGGGGATTTTAAAAGTTTTTTTTTTCTTCTCAAAGAGTTTTATTTCATTTCAGAGGGCAAAGCCAAACGTTCAAAATATTAAAGAAGATTGCACATAAACCATTATTCTATGTGTGGCCGAGTCTCATATTCTCAACTGGCCACAAGGGGCCATCTGTAGCCTTATGAGTTTATGTGAAATCTCCATTAATACCTGTACAATATTGTAATTAGAAATATATTTCCATTAGATTTAAATATATATGTAAAGTATTGAGTGTTGGGTTGGTGTTACTGTAATTGGTTCAACTTCAAAGCTTGGCCTTTTGTTTTCCCTGATAACATCTCACCTGGGAAGTAAACAACAGCTTTCGTTGACTCATCCAATCAGGCTGTTCCCAATATACATTGACTAGGTACAGTGACCAATTAGGGAGAATGTATTAGCCACACTACAGAAAGTAGGGGGGGGGATATAATGCTTTGTGAGCAAGCCAAGACACACTGGTGTGGGAGCACACGGCAGTCACCATGGGCTGACCTGAAGTTAACAGGTAACCTAACTCTGAACTTGCACCTTATATTGTATTGTAAATACGATTCTGTGAGTAATTTGTAAATATCATGTAAGCCAGGGGACCTACACTGTATATTGTGATGTACATACTGTCTGGTGTGTAATTTGTATATATTATGTAACCCTATAAATGAATGTGTATTGCTGATTGAACTATCTCTTTTGTACAAGATCTCTCAGATCTAGATATGTATATGTCCATACTACTACAATGATTGAGGGGTATGTACATAATCATAAATACTAGTCAACAGCGCCAAGTGCTAATTGTTGTTTGCACGCATGCAAGAACGCATGCGCACATGCACATATTCGTGCGCGATGAAATTGCATTGTGGGTATTATGTTGGTCCTTTGCTTATGAATATTAGCACGTGTGCAATGTGTACAAGCATGAGCAGATATGCGCATTGGCCTTTTAGTGGTGGAGGTCTGGTTTACCTTACAAAATCACTGTTCCCCAAAAACTTTTTTTTGCATTGACACATGTTCCCTCAGGCAGGACCCGGGTCCCCAAACATTTTTTTATGGCAATAACTTGCATATAAGACTTTAAAATTAGCACTTTTGATTTTTCACGTTCGTGTCCCATAGACTTTTTATTTATTTTATATTTTTTTTTCTTCCTTTTTTATTTATTTTTTTATTTTTTTTTCCACTCAGTAAGATTTTTGTATTAATAGATTCTATTCAGATTGACTCTCAGAATCTTTTTCTTTATTCTTAACATCATTGTGGCAAGATATCTTTTTCGTTTCCCAATCTCTCTTTTTTTTTTTTTAAACTTATTTCAATTTAATATTTTGCCATTAAAAAAAAAGACCATACAGATTTAAAGGAAAAGAAAAAACAAACAGTAAAACTAACATCTACTTGATTATCCTTACCGTCGTATTTTTACTACTTTATCTTATTTATTTAACTCCTTATTTAATTAAATTTTACCACACCCACCCTTCCCTCTTCTCCCCCGTCTGTTGACCTTCCCCGTACCCACTACTCTTTATTCCATTAATGCTTGAGTATAATGCTTCGTCTTTTTAAATATTCTCCACTTTTCCCACGTTCTACGGTACTTTTTCATTTTATTTTCGTCCATTTTTCTTAGGTATTCCATATTATTGATATATTCTATTCTTTGGATCCAATCTCTGATCAAGGGTTTTTTCACCTGTAACCAATTTTTTGGTATTATGGCTTTTGCGGCATTGAGTAAAACAGGTATTAATGAGTTTTGTATTCTTCTTTTAAAATACTTACTCGTTTTTACATCTACCCCTAAAAACAAACATTCCCCTGGGGTTAAAGGTATTTTTTGCCCTGTTATTTTCTCTATGTATTCTATTATTTTACACCAATATTGGTTTATTACTGGGCATTCCCACCAGAAATGGAATATTGTTCCTGGTATACTACATTCTCTCCAACATAGCTTGGAGTTGGATGGATCCATTCTATGTAATTTATCTGGTGTTAAGTGCCATCTCGTTAAACATTTATAATTTACTTCCATTGATCTTATATCAAATACGGAATCATATACTGAGTTAATCATTTGGGTCTCATCGACTTTATAGCCCAAGTCTTTCTCCCATTTAGCTATAAATGGGATATTTCCTTGGCCTTCTATTTCCGATAAACAATCATATAGCTGTGAGACACAGTGATTAACTGCTGTTTTCTTTATCCAGATGTTTTTTTTAAATTGTGACCCGGTCAATATCTCCTCCATTTTTACCCATTTCTTTTTAGTGTTTTGATTTGTCCATTCAACCAATCTCGTGAAAATAATTGCTAAGTAATATCTGTGAATATCTGGTAGTGCCATTCCTCCCCTTTTTTTTTTCCTAGTTAATAAATTAAATTTTATCCTGGGTTTTTTATTTTGCCATATGAATTTTAGAAATAATGTTCTTAATATATATATATTAAAAAAACCTATTGGGATATTTATCGGAAGCATTTGCATTTTATATATAATTTTTGGTAATACCACCATCTTCAACAAATTGATTCTACCCATCCAAGATATTATTCTTTTATTCATCTTCATTAATAGCGCTTTTACTTTGTTTATCAACGGGATATAATTAGCCTGATATAACCCCCGAATTGTCTTTGTTATTTTGATCCCTAGATATGTTATTTCTTTTTTTTCCCATGTGAAAGGGAATTTGTGCCGTATCTTTTCTTCTTCGTGCGAATCTAGTCCGATATTCAGGATAACTGTTTTAATTGGGTTTATTTTAAAATTAGAAAGGGCCCCATAGTCTCTGATCTCCTTCATCATACCTGGTAACGACGTTTGGGGGTTGATCACATATAGGAGTATGTCGTCCGCGTATGCCGCCACTTTATGTTCTTCCCCCCCATTCTTATTCCTTCTATGACTGGATTGTTACGAATTTTTGCTAATAAGGGCTCCAAAGCTAGCACGTATAGCAAAGGCGAGAGGGGACACCCCTGTCTTGTACCATTTTGCATATCAAAGGCGGACGACATACTCCCATTTACCCCCACTCTAGCTGATGGATACGTATATAGATTATTTACCCATTTCAGCATTTTTGGGCCTAGGCCCAATGTCTGTAATGTTTCCATTATAAAGCTCCAATCCACTCGGTCAAAAGCTTTTTCTGCGTCAATCGAGACCAAAATCATTGGAGGATTGGTTTCCTTATCCTTCCCCATTAACAACAGCGTTCGCAGACTGTTATCTCGGCCCTCCCTCCCTGGTACAAATCCTACTTGATCTCCGTTAATCAGTTCTGGGAGTAGGTTTTTTATCCTCGTTGCCAACACTTTTGCATACAATTTAATGTCTGTATTCAACAGTGCAATTGGACGGTAGTTAGAGCAAATCGAGCAATCTTTACCAGGTTTTGGGATTAATATAATATTTGCTAGGAGTGATTCTTTCCTCAGGAGCTCATTCTCTGCCAGTTTATTCCAAAGTTTACATAACTGTGGGACTAGCTGCTGTTTGAATTTTGTATAATACCTGATGGTGAAACCATCTGGTCCTGGGCTTTTCCCATTAGGCATATCCTTTATTGCGTGCTCGATTTCCTCTGGAGTGATCGGGTCCTCTAAACTTTTAGACATTTTGGGCGTTATCTTTGGTAGGTCTGCCTCCCTCAGGTATTCTTGTATTTTAATTTTTCTAGTCTCCTTCTGACTTTCAGTCTCCGTGTTCCTAATTGAGTATAGGGCGCTATAATATGTTTTGAACGCGTTTGCTATTTCTGATGTTCTATATTTTATTTCACCTTTCGCGTTTTTGATCTTTTCTATATAATTAATAGCTTTTTTATCCCTTACTAATCTGGCCAAATGTTTCCCCGGCTTATTACCCCACATGTATCTTTCTTTAGCTACGTGTTTATAGGTTTTTCTTGCTTCTTGTTCCAATCTATTGTTTAGTTGAGTACGTTTATGTATTATTTCTTTATATATGTTTTTATCGAGTTGACACTTGTGTTTTTGTTCTAATAAATAAAGTTCTTTTTTTAAATCGTTTAGCTTCTTTTCACTTTCCTTTTTTTCCCAGGATCCTATGGATATTAATTTCCCCCTAATTAGGGCTTTATGGGCCTCCCAGAGTGTAGCCCTTGGGATCTCCTCTGAGTCATTGACTAAAAAATATTGTTCAATTTCGTTTTTAATAGTATTTTCTGTTTCCAGATTTTCCAGGAGGGACTCATTTAGTCTCCATAACCCTTTACTATATTCTCTTCCTAGACCTTTAATTTTATTATTACAGGTGCGTGATCCGAGAGGGTTATAGATCCTATTTTAACTTCTAATATATTTTCTAATAATTCATGATCTACAAATATGTATTCCAATCTAACATACATGTCATGTACTATGGAATAGTATGTGTAATCTTTTTTCCTTAAATTGAATATTCGCCAAGTATCCATTAATTGATGCTGCAGCATCTTCTTTTTTAGGGTTCTATGATGTTTGATTTCGTGTACCATACCCAGTGAAGTGCTATCTATATACGGATCCATGGCAAAATTTAGATCACCACCCAAGATTATATGGCCCTGTTTGCATGTTTCTAGTTTGTTCAGAATTTTGTTTAGATATTTCTTTGGGCCTTTATTGGGACAATATATATTTACCAATGTATATCTGATTCTTTCTATTAGTCCTTTTACAAATAGAAACCTCCCCTGTGGATCCATTTTTATTTCTTCCACTTTCCAATTGACTTTTTTAGAGATCCCAATTGCCACTCCCCTAGAGCCCCTGATTGGGGTGTCTGCATAATACCACGTTGGAAAATTCTGTGTATTTAATCTAATACTTAAGTCTAGAGCCAAATGCATTTCTTGTAAAAACACGATGTCTACTGAATATCCCTCCAACTCCCTTAATATATTATACCTTTTTTTTGGAGAATTCATTCCTCTGACATTATATGTTGCTATTTTGATTTCTGACATTATACATATTTAACATTTTTTCTAACATTTTTTACTAGGAGTAGTGGTTTCTTGTCAACAGATTTAACCCTTCCCCCCTCCCTCTGCCCACCACCCTCCTCCCCTTTGCCCTCCCATCCCGCCCCCCTCCCTGTCCCCCCATTAGATGTATATTTGACCAACTGGTCCGGGACCTTTTATCTGGAACACCCTCGTTCCAATTATCCCTTGGCCCTAGGGTGGAATTCTGCTCAATGGTGCCATCGCCCATCCCGTCTTTCTTTGGCAGGGTGGTTATCCCGCATACTAGGGGCTCCCCAACCCCCACCGCACCCTCCCCCCTCCCCCTCTCCGACCAGAGAAAGAAAACGTCCCACCCAGCTGGAACTGGGACTCCCCCCTCTCTCTAATTTACATCTCTATCTATCTCGCCTCCCCCCTATCTCCTCACAACGAGGGGCGGGACTAATTTTTGTCTCCACCCCATCCCCCCCTCAACCCCTCCCCCCGGAACCGGGATCCCCAATTTTCCACAAAATTCTGCGGTTTCTTCTATAAATCTTAGTCTTGCTGTCCGGCCATTTTCTCCCTATTAGGCTTGCAGGAAAGCCCCAATTATATTGCACTTCGTTCTCAACCAGTACTGTCAATAACGGTTTTAGGGCTCTTCTCCTCTTCAAAGTTTCCTGTGAGAGATCTTGAAAAATCTGAATGCCGTTTCCTTCGTATCTTAATGGTGCTTTTGATCTTATGTTCTTCCATATTTGGTATTTTTCTTCTTCATTTTGGAATCGCACTATGATGTCCCGTGGCGTTTCTTGTGGGAGACCTTTAGGTTTCCTTACTCTATGCGCCCTTTCTATTTTTATCACATTAGTTCTTTCTTTGTTCATTAAGGGATTGCAAATCTTCCTAATTATATCCGTCAGATCCTCTCGTTGTGCGTCTGGGACACCACGTATTCTTAGGTTTTTTTCTTCTGTGTCTGTTTTCTTGATTTTCGATCTTATATGCTTGGTCTTGTTGTGTTATTTTTAAGCTTTGTATTTCTGCTTCCAAGTTCTTTATTGTATTCGTGTCTTTTTCCACTTTTTTTTCCACCTCTACCACCCTTTCAAGTATATGTCCGAGGTTCTTATGTAGTCTTTCCATTTCGGCTTTCATGGTATTTTCCAGAGCTGCAAACATAGAGATTATCTCATTTTTGGTGGGCAATACTTGGAGGTTGTCTTGTTGTGTCTGTTGGGATGTTAAAGATTCAACACTATGATCAGGTTCAGTTGTTAAGCCTGTTCCTTCCTCTGATGGAACGTCAAGTAATACTTCCATATCTTGTGTGGAGATATTTTGCGTTTGAAGTTTTCTTTTCTCTTTTTTGCTCTTTTCTCTTTCCCTTTTTTCACTGCTTTCTGTCTGTTGGGTTTTTGTGTATTGGGATTGAGATTTTTCTGCATGCTGCTTCTCTATGACTGCCGTCTGTGTAACATATTTATTCATAGCACCTGGGCTGGCCACTAAGCTCCGGCATGGGGATTTTGGGGTAGCCCCTGCTTTTGCTGTTTTTCCCTTCATCTAGCACAGCAATAGTTGAACGCCTCTATTGCTTTTGTTATGTGTGCCTCTTCCCCCTTCTTTCTCCTTTTTTTTATATTTTATTTATTATCCACGGATATCAGCGACCTTCCTTGGCCACTGCGATATGATTTTATAGTTTCTTGTTGTCACGATGTTTTCGCGTTACCTTCGGTATGGCCCAAATGAACCCTTATTTCAACCTCAACATACTCATTTTTCCACACGTTTTTTTTTTTTTTCCTTTTTTACTGATGATCTAGCGAAATCGCATGGCATCAAAAAATCGATTCCCTTTTATTAAGGTAGATCACTTAATTTTACTTTGCCGCTTGTTTGCTTGCCAATACAGTTACGCCACCGAAAATGTATGTTCCTGGTTATATATTAACATTAATCTAGCAGATTTTCCAGACAGTCCCAATATTTGACAGAAAATATGATACGGAATATTTTTAATACTTTATATTTATATATCCACTTACCCCGTGATTTCTTGGAGTATGGCTTATCTTCCTATTTTGGTTCTATCCGAGATTCAGCAGATTCAGGTTTTTTTTTTTTTTACTGACCTTCCTAGGATTTATTTTTATTTTTTTCCTTTTTCTAAGCACAATACATTCCTATGTATTCAAGGAGCAGTATCTTACTTTATCCAGTAGATGGCGTCCGGAGCTCTAAGCAAGCCTTCCGAGGCTTAACGAAGTTTACAGAGCGCAGCCCTGCACTGCCCACAATACCGATAGACCGGCCACGCCAGTGTACGTGCGCTCCAGCGCTGGGATCTCAGAAGACTCACAGGGGGTCCAAGTCACCACCAAGGGAACCGCTCAGCACGATGCCATGCGTCCCGGTCCGGGGGGGAGAGACGAAGGGGGAAGGCAGGGGAGAAGCTCCTAACGGAGGGGGACAGCCAGGGGGACGGGTCGGAGGGGGAAGATCAAAAGGTAACCGCAATCAGCGGCATTATCCGCACGGTGGGGGCCATGGAGCACACCAGGACGCTAGGTGCAGACACGCACCATTACAGACTCCTCCCCCGGAAGGGCCGCCTGCTCCACCGCGCGCCGCGTCATTGGATGTGATTGACAGCCGTGTCCCATAGACTTTAATGGTGTTCGCGTGTTCAAACAAATTTTTGTCTGTTTGCATGTGCTGATGCGAACCGAATGGGGGGGGGGGTTGGCTCATCCCTAGTAATGAAATGTTACAGCAGATTGCCGGGTGAATTGCTGAAGGTTGATTCTGGGGGTAGAGGTGAATTAAGATGCCCTCCCCCTACCTCCACCCTCAGTCCGATCACAGGATGAGAACACAACATACAACACAAGGTGCTGCTGTCTATGTGTGGGGTGGTCAAACAATTACAGGGTGTTGGAAAACATTACCTGGCTTCTCCATCCACAGAGCCAAAACTGGAAGTGAAGCCGCAGCCCGAAGAAAGCCCCGCCCATTTCCTTCAGCAGTGCCAATCAACAAAAAGACATGGAGAAGAATGACATATAAGGGAGTGTAGAGGCGCTCTGCAGTGTGCCACAAAGCATCAGAAAACCCCGCAAATGAAGCGATTCACCTGCAGTCACGTGATTGCATTGGTGTCACGCTGCCCATAGTGCACTGTGTCTGGCGCACAAACACAGTTCCATTAAAGGACCTTTTTTTGTAAGGTCCTTTTTTTAAAATAATTCTTTCAATGTTTTTTTGGAATAGCTTGGGGGGTGGGGGCGGCACCCATGCACCCCCTATGGACGGGCCACCACTGGCAGGAATTTAAAAAACAGTCATACTCCAATGCTGCATCTGTCCCCCACTGCCTCTAAGACTGAGAATCATGCGATTAAAGACTGCTGAGTGCTCCATTCTTCTGGCTCTCTGCTCTGCCCCTCCAGTGTCGGGCTGTGGAGGGTACGGGAACAGCTGGCTCAGGCTCTTAGCAGCACACTGAGAGGCTGCAACAGCTACCGCTCAGGCATCTGGGTGGATCCCTATATTAAAGTCAGACTCTGGAGAAATCCCAACATTAAATTCTGGGTCTCTCTAGAGCCTGAACTTGCCGAGTGACTTCAACAGACGGCAGAATTTAGCCCGCTATCGTCTTGATAATGGTCAAAGACTGCAGAACTAAGTACACTCCTGTGCCCACAGGAGAAGTGGGGTCAAAGTTCTTTTATTCTAAAAATGCTTGTTACAAAGCTCATGAGACTACTGATATATCAGATGGATCACCAGAACATAAGCAAAAATAATTAATAAACATATTTAGAGCATAAAAAGGTTTAGAAATCATAGAAGGAATTCATAAAGGGCATCTGTCAGCTAACAAGCCAAAATTGTCTGTGCCTGTGGCCAATTCATGTAACTATAACAGACAGGTACATTAATCTGTTGGTGCCCAGTAGTGAAGTCAAAGCTTCCATACTGAGGTAGTGTACATTCCTGTGCCTTCTCCCTCTCTGGCCACTGCACCCATTACACTGACAGGTGCATGGTCAAGGAGTTTTGTAGTAGGGCTGGGCGAATCTTTATGGGAAACTGAGAGTTTCTAATCAGGTCGGCCTGGCTGTTGACTTTGACAGTGCATGTCAGTAGAAGGATCTATAGCTGCTTTTCAGTCCAATAGCAGCTTTAGAATCTGCCTACTGCTGTGCGCTGATATTAAAGCAGCATTAAACCTTCACAGTTTTTGAGCACTATAAAACAAACATTACCTAGTAAACTATTTATTAAAATCCTTACCCAAGCACTTGCAGTTCAGAGCTTTCAATGTTGCTGGCTCCTGCTGGTTCAGTGTGTCTTCCTTGAATGTCCAGATTTTACAGGAAGGAGTTAATAGTAGACCATGCAGTCTCAAGCCAGTCTGTTAACTTGGGGAAGGGAGGAGGCACAGGTTTAGTCCTGCATGCAAGGGTGGCTCCATAGGATGCTGCAAGAGAAAAGAGCCACCCTTAAAGAGGAAACCTGGGGCAGTGATCATTGCACCAGCTTAAACTCGAACATAGGCAAGGACTAAAAGGTAAAGACGCTGCATACTCAGAAAGCAATTAAAGCAGCTGCTAAAACTACTAAACTTCTACCATTTATGTGCTATGGCTGATGCAGGTTGATGTACCAATATGTCCTGCCACATTGCCTACTCGTGCATGCTCTCTAGAGCATGCAGTGGCAGGATTGGTGACCTGATGTGTCCACCGGACATAGCCAATCACCAATTGTTTTACCTGGCATCATGTGATCGCTGTGACTAATCACAGCAAGCACATGAACAGTAGTAAACAATGGAGTCAAATTATACCATTGATACCACTTGGAGAATACTTACCTTATCTCAGTGATTGGGAAACGTTTGCCCTGGGAGGATGTGATGTATGATTTGAATTCCTGATTAAATCAGATTGTACTGGAGAGTGGTTCTACTGCTTGTGAGGATCGAAAGGAGCAACATCACAGTGATCTCTATCCTGTCTAAAGGTCTTTAAATGAACCAGAGCACTTGTCCGGAATTGTCTTACTTTGCCACCAATGTTTCAAGGTTTTTTAATGAGATTTTTAGAAGAAGGAAAGTCATAACAACGCTTACACCCGCACAGGGGCCATGGCATTGAAAGGCATTGAATCAAGTCAGGTAGTGCAGATGTAACAGAGTAGTTTTAGTACACAAGTAGTGAGAATCAACAGCATATACGTCAAGGTTTCGGCAATTCAATATAAGGGGATAGAAGGACGTAAAAGTGAATAGGTGGCCAACCAATTTTTTTTCCGTTAATCATTCAATGGCCAGTGTGACAAAGTGGGGTGTCAGAGTCTGGATCTGATCCCAGGACTTTGGTGTCTGGCTGTAGCTCCTCTCGCTGTGCCACATGAGATGAAGGCTCGCTCCCTACCTGATCCCTTGGACAACATTGCCTTGTATCTTGCTTCTTGTGAACCTTGAACTCTTTGCTATTCCCATCAATTTCCTGATTTAAACCATTTCTCTGCACTTCCTGTCAGATATGTGTGCTCTCTTCAGCTGATATCTTGCTCCTTTGAGTACTCACAGCTGTCCTCATCTTTGCTACCACTCGTTTTTGAACCTTGGCTTGTTCATCAAAAACACCAACATGTGTTCCCAACCAGCTACTTTTTATTACTGACCTTTTGGCTGATTCATTGACTACTCTTATGCTTGTTCCTTATCTGCTTCATCCACTATCTGACCCCACTTTTTCTCTTCCTGTTGGGACAACCTTGAGGGCCGCGACCTGGCATTAGCATGCAGTTAAACCTATCTCCACCACAGGAGCTATGGTTAAGACTGGCTAGTGCATAGACCCAGTGTCTCAGGTGAGACTGCCTCTTTCGTTAAGTGCATCTGTTTGTGTATTAATCCAGCTTAATACTCATGAATCTTTCAACTGCTACAGCCACTGGCCTTCAAGCCTAACTCCAGACCGAGACACAGTGACTGTTAAAGCAAGTTAGGACTATCTTTATATGCTATTGCTAGGTAAATGACGTTCAGTTCAGTTGATTACTGTTAATTAGAATAGTGCAGGTGTTTATCCATATCTGAGTAATGTTGTTGTCTCGTTGATTGTATGTATAAGTACACTTGCTAATTCTCTCTTCTTTTAGGCTATGCTTGGCCTAATAAATTCCTTGAAATGCCTTAAGGTGTGTCGGTAAGTAAATTCAGCAATTCCTTTGGGGGTAATACTACAGTATAAAAGGCAATTCTTTTATATTACCTTTATACATGCACAATTGGCTACGATGCATACATCGATTCAACTGGGATTGGAAGAACTGGCTCAGGATTCCGCACAGTTTGCAAATAAGATCATTAACTAGAAAACAACCTGTAAGTTTGTTAACTTGTCGCTTGCCCTTAAAATCTGCTTCCATCTGCTCTCCTTTCGATATTCAGCAAACTGAGATATTGAAAATTATAAACAACCTCAGTTAGAGGAGGAGAGTTATTGTTACACCAGCAGATGGCTCCCAGTGACTGCCAGAAAACTGCTAGTATCTAATTAAGATTTCTACCACGGCATCTGGTTATACAAGGAAGTAACTAAATAGTAAAATGTTAAAACATTTTTGAAACTTAACTATGATAAAGACAGAATCTCCATAGATTATAATTGCAAAGTTATTTAGAATTATTTTATAGCATGTTAACAAAATTTCTCTCAGTACCTGAATTTGTAGGGGTCAATGCATGGTAATATACTGTAGGTATCCATTTACATAATTTCGCTGAGATAATATTGCACAGGTACCTTAAAAACACGTGTTGCAACACACTGTAATATAGTACAAAGCATCGTGGAAACTGCCCCTTGTTCTAGTTTTGTGCATGGTGTTGTGAGTTGAAGCCCATTCAATGTATGGCAATACATTAAACAAGTGTGTTCATGGACACTATGTTGTGGCGTCTATGAGCTCTAAAGTACAGGTGTGTGTTGCAACAGCAAATGATTATTCGCTGTTGAAACACTGATCCTTCTCCCGGCCAATCAGGAACCAGGTATGAAACTCATTTCCCGATTGGCCAAAATTGGCCAAAATGTCGGGTGATCCTATTGGATGCCTAGTGCTGGGAAGGACAGAGAGGAGAGAACTCCAGGAGAGGACACCGGAGCCCGCCACGCTGGGAGATGGCCACAGCAGCTCTGACCGCTACTCTCACCGCTCGCATCCACTGTAAGGACAGCGGGTGGTGGGGGGGGGATGTTAGTGTCACGTTATGGGGGGGTAGCTGGCAGTTGTGCTAGTGCCGCTCCACTGTGAAAATGTCCAAATCGGGCCCAAAGTGTAAAATATTTTGTGTAGCCACCATTATTTTCCAGCACTGCCTTAACCTTCTTGGGCATGGAGTTCACCAGAGCTTCAAAGGTTGCCACTGGAGTCCTCTTCCACTCCTCCATGATGACATCACAGAGCTGGTGGATGTTAGAGACCTTACGCTCCTCCACCTTTCGTTTGAAGATGCCCCACAGATGCTCAATATGGTTTAGGCCTGGAGTCACGCTTGGCCAGTCCATCACCTTTACCCTCAGCTTCTTTAGCAAGGCAGTGGTCATCTTGAAGGTGTGTTGGGGGTCTTTATCATGTTGTATCATGCTGCAGCCCAGTCTCCGATGGGAGGGGATCATGCTCAGCTTCAGTATGTCACAGTACATGTTGGCATTCATGGTTCCATTGATGAACTGTAGCTCCCCAGTGCTGGCAGCACTCATGCAACCACAGACTAAGACACTTCCATCACTATGTTTGACTGTAAGCAAAACACACTTGTCTTTGTACTCCTCACCTGGTTCCCGCCAGACACACTTGACACCATCTGAACCAAATAAGTTTATCTTGGCCCCATCAGACCACAGGGCATGGTTCCAGTAAGTCTGCTTGTCTTCAGCAAACTGTTTGCGGGCTTTCTTGTGCATCATATTTAAAAGAGTCTTTCTTCTGGGATGACAGCCATGCAGACCAATTTGATGCAGTGTGGGGCGTATGGTCTGAGCACTGACAGGCTGACCCCCACCCCCTTTAACCTCTGCAGCAATGCTGGCAGCATTCATACGTCTATTTCCCAAAGACAACCTCTGGATATGACGCTGAGCACGTGCACTCAACTTCTATGGTCAACCATGGTGAGGCCTGTTCTGAGTGGAACCTGTCCTGTTAAACAGCTGTATGATCTTTGCCACTGTGCTGCAGCTCAGTTTCTGGGTCTTGGCAATCTTTTTATAGCCTAGGCCATCTTTATGTAGAGCAACAATTTTTTTTTCAGATCCTTGGAGAGTTCTTTGCCATAAGGTGCCATGTTGAACTTTCAGTGACCAGTGTCATAGCGTGAGAGCCATTACACCAAATTTAAAGGGATTGTAATTTACTTTTTTTTTAAATAACAAACATGTTCTACATACCTCCACTGTGCAGCTCGTTTTGCACAGAGTGGCCCTGAACCTGGTCTTCTGGGGTCCCTCGGCGGGTTTCTCTGCTTCCTCCCGCAGGTACTTCTCATGTTCATGCAAGCTCCCTTGCATGGTGAGAAGCACCTGTGGGCGCACTCCCGTGATACAGCCGGCGGCTATAGCTCACTGTATCACGCGGCCCCACCCCCCGGCGCCCCGAGCCAATGGCTGCGCTGCTTTAAATCCATCCACTGCAGCCAATCAGCGGCCCGGCTGAGTGGCGAAGAGGACATTAGGTCAAGCGCAGGACTTTCAAGGGGTCAGGTAAGTAAAACGGGGGGACTGGGGGTGCCGGCAGTGTGAGATGTTTTTTCATCTTAATGCATAGAATGCATTAAGGTGAAAAAACATTTACCCTTAAAACCCCTTTAACACGCCTGCTCCCCGTTCACACCTAAGACCTTGTAACGCTAATGAGTCACATGACACCGGGGAAGGAAATGGCTAGTTGGCCCCAATTTGAACATTTTCAATTAGGGGTGTACTCACTTTTTTTGCTAGCGATTTAGACATGAATAGCTGTGTGTTGAGTTATTTGAGGGGACAGCAAATTTAGACTGTTATACACGCTGTACACTCACTACTTTACATTGTAGAAAAGTATAATTTCATCAGTGTTGTCACATGAAAAGATATAATAAAATATTTCCAAAAATGTGAGGGGTGTACTCACTTTTGTGAGATAGTGTATCTATCTACATACATAGTCTGTATATCCTACCACTAGAGGTCAGCAGAGTACCTTGATGTTTCTGGTTTAGGGGTTGCATATGTTTGCAGTTTCACGTTTCATTTATATTATTACTATATGCGTACTTGAGTTACTTTTTATTTAAAAAAATAAATGAATTTTATTTATAACAACATTGAATGTATGTTAGTTAGCCTGTGCAGCGTCATGTGGGCTGGATATTGCAGTGCTGCGTGATTGGCTGACAGGGTGTGAGACTGCTGTATATATTTTGGCCGTCGGCGTCGTGTAGCCACGCCCTCTGTTGAAGTCGGAAGTGACGAAACGCGTCAGGGCGTGGCCTACACGACGCTACCGGAAGTGAGGTGTGCGCTCCACCGCTG
Source organism: Lithobates pipiens (assembly GCF_037356315.1). NCBI lineage: Eukaryota > Metazoa > Chordata > Amphibia > Anura > Ranidae > Lithobates > Lithobates pipiens. Next base: position 372,663,503 of record NW_027507764.1, read on the forward strand.
ACCACAGACCAGGAAGTGATGCACAGTGTACACAGGGGAACACTTGTTGATGGCTCTGAGATCTGGATAATCGGTGAAGTACACATTTTGGAAATGCTCATGATGTTTTAGACAATGTACGCAGATATGCTAATGGATGATTCTATTGTTTTGTGCAAACTTTTTTAAAATAAAACAGTATTATGCTATGTGCACATTTTGTTTTACTTTTATGACAAACTGGGTGGATTGTTTGGAACTGCAACGCTAAGGTGATATATTACCATACTCAAGGAAGTGACTACTCCTTAAGGCTTGTGTTCTCAGCAGTGTCTGGTGAGTTTAACCCCCTAGGGGGTACGCACCGCATGTGTGGAAGCACTCCCGTTTTATGGTGGAAGAAAAGTTTGACAGCACTTTGATCACCTTGCAACTCTGATTAGATCACTGTAGACACCTTATTTGCACATTAAGAACTTTTTTAGTGATTGCTCGTACATTTCTACTTCTATAAAGGACTTTTTACAAAGCGCTGTTTTAATGCGGACATTCTCAGATTTACCTTGACGAATTGTTTGTATTACTTGTTTAAAACATTGAATGTATGTTCAGGTTTTTAAAGATGTTGTTACTAACATTAAAGGCCTCCTTCACATAGGCAATGACACATGTGCGATTATATGCATTGATATGTGTTTATAGGCCATTTCTAAATGAATAAAAATGTAGGTAATTATTTTGAATGTGATAGTGCACACTGTGTATTTACTGCATTATTGTGTATTGAGTTAAATAAAAAAAAATATCTCTGCATCTAGCATCAACAACACATGTAAATGCATGTACGTTTCACATATTAATTCATATACATTTTTTCCTGTGTTTAAATAAAACAAACACAAAAGGCTTGTATGAACAAGGCCTTACATCATAGTTTGAGATGTGGATGTGGTAATAATAAATAATTTGTTGTTTAGGCAGTTAATCAGCAGGTTTTGATGTCACAAGTTAAAGTGAAACTAACGTTCAATATACTGCCCTTCCTTTAAAGGTCCAACTTCCCTTGCCAGCACTGGTGTCTTCTAACTGACTTCTTTCAGGTGCCAGGCTGCAGCCATCTTCATTGGTCGGTGCGGGATGACCTCACTCTTGCCCAGTCCTGTCATATCAGCATCCAGGATCTGTGCCGGAATGTAAACTGAGCTGTGCTTATGGGGTTCAGTGCACATTCTAAGAAAAACTGTTAGCAGGCAGGTAGGTTTGTTTTACTGCAGTTCTGTAATTTCATGTCTCTTCCTCAGTAAAGGAGCGTACATATTCGCCAGCACACCATAGATCGACAATTTTTCGTCCAAAAGGTTTAATGGAGAGAATCACATCACAAAAGAAAGTGCAATGTTTCGGGGCCACGCAGGACCCCTTCGATCCATGGTGTGCTGGTGAATATGTACGCTCGTTTGATGTTTCTAGGACCCAACTGGTAATCGCTGCAGCACCCAGTACTTTATGAGCCACAGATACCAGGAACATGTGCGATAGGAATATCGATTTGACTCTTCCTCAGTAAAGACCACGCCTGCAAACTGGTGCTGAAACTGAGACTTTAGATCTAATTTAACCACTTCAGCCCTGGAAGGATTTACCCCCTTCCTGACCAGAGCATTTTTTGCCAATCGGCACTGCGTTACTTTAGCTGACAATTGCGCAGTCGTGCGACATTGTACCCAAACAAAATTTTACGTCCTTTTTTTCCACAAATAGTTTTCTTTTATGCCTCATACACACGATCAAACAATCCGGTGGAAAAGTCCGGCGGACTCAAGTCCGCCGGACAATCCCCCCGTGTGTGGGCTCCGGTGGACTTTTTTAAACCCAAAAGTCCGGCAGACTATGAAAGTATTTTTGCACTCCAATCTGTCCGCCGGACTCGCATTTCGGCAGAGACATTATGGCCGCGTGTGTGCCAGTCCGCCGTACTTTTGAAATGAATGCAGAAAAGTCCACTAATTTTGAGTGCGTCTCCAGGTAGCCAGGGCCAGCAAAGGAGGCGTGGCTGGCCCTGTCACCTGGTATGGACTTAAAGGGGAATCCCTACGCCGAAAAATCGGTGTGGGGGTCCCCCCCCCAGGTCCATATCAGACCCTTATCCGAGCACGCTACCCGGCTGGCCAGGAAAGGGGGTGGGGACGAGCAAGCGCCCCCCCTCCTGAGCAGTACCAGGCCGCGTGCCCTCAACATGGGGGGGTGCCTTGGGGAAGGTGCTACACCAGCAGCTGCTGACACAGCTCGCAATAGTAAGTGCCGCACGCCTGACCATTCAGGCATTGCCAGTAGGGGGCCCCATGACAGCTTCCACTTTGATCTACCTGTCAATCACAGCTAGCTGATGAGTAGATCAGGTCCCTGCTGCAAAGAGATTGTATTTAGTCAAACCTCCCGTGATGCGCTCCTCGCCGCCTTCCCCTCCTGATTTTCTTTCTCCTCATCTTCCCCCCCCCCAGTCTCCTGCATACTTGCTCTGTGTGTCCCGCTGAATCCCCCCTCTATCTCCAGTGCTATATGATGAGAGAACCCAGAGGAGGAGCACAGCTATTCTGCTCACAGGTCATACAGGGAGAGAGGTGAGTTGAGGGAGGAACATGAGTTTGGGGTGGTAAGCTGAGCACAATACCTGGAAAAGTTTAATGCCAGGAGGGAAGTTTATGTGGAAATATGTGAAGGGTTGGAATAGCAGCGAGTGTGTGTTGGAGCCCTGCAGAGTTTGCAGCCCCCCAAGCTAACATACATCTCCTAAGCAGGAACACATCACTATCTCCCCAAGCATTCTGTCCAGATAATGTGCAGTTAATTTATGACCTTTCCGTTTAACCCTGTGTTATCCAAACTCTGTTCAATTAAAAGTGTAAACTCACCACATAAACACTCTATATACAAAATAAAATTCCCCAATAAAGATCAGAACATGATTTGCACATTTGCATGGAAGCACAATTGAGTGAATGCTGATTATTCAGAGAATTACCGTATTTATGTTTATTGAGGATTGTTTTGGGTTTTTTTGGTACTAACAGTTAAGCTTCATACACACAATATGAAAATTGGATGAAAAAGACTACTTTTGAAGCGTTCGTGCATATGAGCGTATAATTTTTATTTATTTTTTGGTTGGGGAGTGGATCTTGGGTGGGAGTTCCCACACTTTTTTGCCCAGGACTTGACCCCTGGGTACAGGGGCAGCAGGACAGAGGACAGGAGTCAGTAGGGCAGGATACAGGGATCAGCAGGATGGAGGACAGAGAGTCAGTAGGACAGGGTACAGGGGTCAGTTGGACAGAACACTGGGGGTCAATAGGGCAGGGTACAGGGGTCAGCAGGATGGAGGACAGGTGGTCAGTAGAGCAGGGTACAGGGGGACTAAATGAACTTGTGGTAGAAAACTACTACACTATGGGTGGCATAATATATGTTTTGTCCTAACATGTTGATAAGCGCCATAAACGACGCCTTAAAGGGACCAGTACTCCAGTTTGAGCAGTTCACTTGGGAGGATAAGGCGAACACTTGTAATCAAGGGTGATCAGATCATCTACCAGGATTTATTATTTGGCGGATTTGAGTATTTATTAAGGTGACAGTTCTGTAAACACTGAAGTGATAAGAGGAGGTGGATGTGCACAATACAGTTTTTTACCACCAAGCGTGGATTGAAGTGTATCACAAAAGTGGAGATTTTTTATCACGATTGGATATCCTTGACTTGTCATTCATTATACACCCAGCACTAATTTAGTTTGTGGTTTAATGGTCTTTGCTATTGTATCTAATTTACTTTAAACTTATTTTTATCTATTATTGTATACATTTGAATGGTGGATTTTGAATATGGTTATTTCATGATAATTTGTTCTTAGGCTGCGCAACTCCATTAACACTAATTTAACATCCAGAAGAGCAGCCACTAGCTGTGCAGTGGGCAGTTTGTCAAATAAAGGCAACATACAGTAGATTGTGGTGATACATCCAAAAGAGCAGCCACAAGCCATGATAGTGAACAGTTTGTCAGATAAAGGCAACATAGACAGTGGTGCTGCATCCACAGGAGTAACCACTAGCTGTAATAGTAGACGGTTTGTTAAATACAGGCAACATATACTGTGGTGCTGCTTCCAGAGGAGAATCCTCTAGCTGTGACAGTTTATTATTTGTTATATTAAAGCAACAAAGATTGTGGTGCTGCATTTAAAAGACCCAACACCCAAACACCAGCAAAGTAACTTGGTATTTGTAGTGAGGAATGCAAAGGCCTGTGATATAGCAACCTGTCAAAAAACGAATGGCCCGGCAGTGGAGAGAATAATTCACAGGTAAACACTCAGTAATTTTCCTACACCTGAGGGAAAAGGAACATTCTTCTTAGGACAGTGAGGTGTACATTTTGGAAAGGGAAGACAACTGCTTTACAAAAGGTGTGAAAGAGGCTATCTATGTCAAACTGAACAGTCGCTAGCCAGGATAGTGGACACTTTGAGATATAAAGGAAATGTAGAGTGAGGCAATGAATAATATAGTAGTGGACAGTGTCATATAAAGAAAAACAGACTGTGGCCCTGCATCCATTGGAACAACCACTAGCGTGATAGAGAAGGGTTTAACATTTAGAGACAACATAGACTGTGGCTCTGCACCATAGCAAACAGTGTCATACAGGGAAAATAGACTGTGGGGTATGATAGCAGACAGTATCATATAACGGAAACGGATTGCGGCACTGAGTGATAGCAGTCAATGTCATATAATAAAAACACAAACTTAAGCTGGCCATACACCTATAGATTATCTGCAGATTTTTATGGTTAGATGGAAAAAGTGCAACAGATTTCTCCATGTATGCTAAACTGTGTGGATGGAGGAATCTCCCACTGGGACAAGCTTCAGTATCTTGCTTGTCGGCCCCACTGACTCTCAACCTAAACAATGCCTGCACCCAATCAGAATGTTCAGGTATTGTGAGAGCCAGCGGGACCGACTAGCAAGATATGGAAGCTTGGGCCAGTGGGAGATTCTTCCATCCACACAGTTCAGCATAGATGGACCATCTGACCATAGGAAATCTGCAGATAATCCATAGGTGTATGGCCAGTCTAAGGCACTGCATGATAGCAGACAGTGCTATATTAATCATGCAGACTGTGGTGCATTGGAACAACCACCAGCCATGATAGGGAACAGTTCAACATATAGAGACAACGTAGACAGTTGCACTGCGTAATAGTGGACAGTGTCATATAAAGGAAACATAGACTGTGGTGCTGTGTGATAGCAGACAGTGTCCTATAAAGGAAACAGATAATAGGGGTATGTGATAGTGGACAGTGTCATATACAGGAAACATAGACTGTGGTGGTGTGTGATAATAGACAACATCATATAAAGGAAACAGACTGTGGCTGTGTATGATAGAAGATAGTGTCATATAAAGGAAACATAGGACTGCAGCACTGCATCGATTGGTACAATCACTAGTCGTGATAGTGGACAGTTTGGCATACAGAGACAATATAGACCAGGGATATGCAATTAGCGGACCTCCAGCTGTTGCAGAACTACAATTCCCATGAGGCATAGCAAGACTCTTAGAGCCACAAGCATGACACCCAGAGGCAGAGGCATGATGGGACTTGTAGTTTAGCAACAGCTGGAGGTCCGCTAATTGCATATCCCTGATATAGACTATGGCACTGCATGATAGCAGACAGTGGGCGCAATTCACTAAAGGACATCACATTTGATATTTGGGTCATGCGATACTGAAAATATGAATTCACTATCCCTGTGGGCTGAACGAAAAAAATAACTTAACAGATTCCTCCATTCACATTGATTGATGTGGATGAAAAAATCTTTGCCAGAAAAAAGTATATGCTGAGCATAGGAGCTACCACCCCCTGACCACCCCAGGCTCCTAATGCTGGGCATACAAGTTCTTTTTTTAATTGCAGATGGAGAACTCTCCCCCTGCAAAGCTGCAGGCACTGGCGTAGGTATTCTGAGAGCAGCATGGTGCACAGTGCTGCAGCTAACAGTTAACTATAACACACGGTAACTCAATAAAACAGTCTTTTTTGTTTTCTTTACTCTTCCAGCCTTTGATTTTATGGTCTCTCAAACTGTGATAGACAATTTCCTGGCTACCTATCATCTTTAGAGACCCTTCTTATACAGAATTGTGAGGACCACTATTCTGCACTGTGATGTACCCTAGAATAATAGTACTCAACAGTGTGGTAGCGACAGAAGCAATCCTTGATTCAGAGGCTAGGTTGACCAGGTAAGAAGAGGCAAATAAACGGATGTCACACCTTATTCCATGTTTACCACAGACACATTGTTTTGGGATGACTTTTGTGTTGGGGTAGGTTGGAGTTCATCTGAAAAATATTTCTCATGCAGAGGGCTAAGGATTTGGGTCACAGCCTCTCCTGGATAAAAAAAGATCCAAGTTGTTCGCTTCATAAATTTGTAGGAAGAATCCAGTTTTTCTAGTAGCTTTGTAAATAACAAATACCTTGTATAGAGCCAATTTATATAAATATATAGACACTTTTCTGTACCAGTGTCTAACACTGTGGGAGGTTAAATACGGCTTCATCATTTGGTCATTAAACTCTACACCTTCCATATTTAGATTATAGTCGTGGATGCAGAGAGGCTTTTCCACAACACCAGACATCGTGTGAATTTGGACTATTATGTCTGGATGAATGGCAGCTCTTCATTTAGCAAGCAGGCTTTCTATCTGTATATCTCAAATTCTTTATTTAGAGTACAAAGACAACCAACATATCGCATCAATATCTGAACAGCAAAAATGTAGTCAAACAGGATAAGTGCAAAAATAACATAATACCTCAGATCACAAAATGTACAGAAATGAATAGCACTGCTATATTATCGAATATAAGACCACTGAATAGAAACAAGGTTGGATACCCAAGTTTTTGTTATATCAGAGGGAAGGAAGAAAGACAGAAAAGGGAGAAATGGGGAAAAAGATGGGTGGGAAAAAGAAAAAAGAAAGAAAAATGCACTTGCCAAGGTGGGATATTAAGGGCAGCTGGGAGGGACGATCTAGCAAAGATCTGCCTTCATCCGTGTATATAAACCTATTCCATGGGAGCCACGTTTTCTTATAATGTTTGTTCTTGTTTTGCACTAGATCCTCCATTTTGTTGATGTCTTCAACCTTTCTGAGCCACATTTGGATAGATGGAGGGTCAGATTCTTTCCAGAGCAAAGCGATGCATTTTTTGGCAGCGTTAAGTAAATGGCGTAGAACTGACTTTTTATATGTTGTAGTGGGAATGTAAGAGCAAGGAAGCAAAAGGAAGGCTGGGTCCTCTGGAACTAGATAGTCCGCATACTTCCCTCCAGAAAGTCTCTAAGCCTGGGCAAGCCTAAAATATATGTAGGAGTGTCCCCCATTCTCCCTGGCATCTCCAGCAGCAGCAGTCCGAGGCCTTTGGGAAGAAGCGGCTTAAGACTGACGGAGTGTGATACCATCTGGTAAGCAACTTATAACTGCATTCCTGGATGCGTGTGCATACAGAAGATTTAAGGATAAACTGAATGATTTGTTTATGTTGATCAAGGGCAAATGGAGGCCCCAATTTGATTTCCCATTTAATGAGGCAAGGAAACCTAAAGTCTTCAGGCAGAGAGATCAGTAGAGTGTACACTATGGAAAGGGTGTGAGGGAGTGTGCCTCTGTACATATAATAAGACTCAAATGGAGTTGGCGAATGTCTGTGCCCTGCCGGGGGATCCAGTGTACACAAAAAGTGGTGCAGTTGAAGTGCCCTCAAAAAATCTCAAAGACAAATTGTCCATCCAGGTGCATCAAGAGTCAAGATTGTGGGCCAACTATCCGAGTTGAGGAAATGTGAAATGTGGAAGTAGCCTGCCTCAAACAGGTATTGGAACGGGCCACCACTAAGTCCCCAGGGGAAGTTGAGATTGCCCAAGACAGGTTATAGAGGTGACTTGGTGGTGGAAAAAGCCGAGATTTTGCACGCAAGATTATAGACTCTAATGGTAGGGCCAATGTTACAGTGCATTTTAAACAACTAGTGATGAATTTTTGTTCTAATTGTGTCCATATCTTTTGATCGCTGTGTCTGCACCAGTCAATCACCCGTGTCTCTCCCGCTTTTTAAGTGGGGTGTTAACAAGCCCTTGAGGGAAGCCCCTACAATTAGATCGCATGGTGCCACAGCTGACAATTTTTGAAGGATCAAATGTCCAAAAAGTGGCACGCTTGCATAAAAGTTGTCTATGTACAAATAGTACCCCATGTTAAACAAGGGTGACAACAAGTATCGCACTATCTCACCACTGCTCATTCATATAGTCTGGCCATCCAGGAGGCTCCATTTGACAGTATGTATAGCCTATGAAACTGTGCCACTAAGTGTAGACTTTAGGACAATTTTAATAACTCACAAAGTCAACCACTCACATTGTGGAAAAAACAAGAAGGTTCCTCAAGTAAAGTCTCCATGAAAGATCGGCAAACAGCGCCAAGGAGTTTGTATGTATGTAGCGGACGGGGATGAGGAAACTGGTCTGGATCATCCACAATCCTGGAACACACTGTGGACCGCAGCATGGGCATGATGACCTCACCGGGAGGGAGAAGCAATGCGTTTCTAAGCATGCGCAATGATGGCAACGGGCATACGTCCTCCTTTGTCACGATAATGGAAGGAAACCAATAGAGCCAGTTGCTTTTGCCTCAAAATAACAACACACAGCCATTAATGTCTAAACCACTGGCAACAAAAGTGAGTACATCCCTAAGTGAAAATGTCAGAATTGGGCCCAATTAGGCATTTTACCTTCCCAGTGTCATGTGACTTGTTGGTGTTACAAGGTCTCAGGTGTGAATGGGGAGCAGGTATGTTAAATTTGGTGCTATTGCTCTCACTCTCTTACACTGATCAGTGGAAGTTTAACATGGCACCTCATAGCAAAAAATTCTCTGAGGATCTGAAAAAAATAATTAGTGCTCTACATAAAGATGGCCTAAGCTATAAGAAGACCCTGAAATTGAGCTGCAGCACAGTGGCCAAGACCATACAGTGGTTTAACAGGACAGGTTCCACTCAGAACAGGCCTCGCCATGGTCGACGTGCTAAGCGTCATATCCAGAGGTTGTCTTTGGGAAATGGACATATGAGTGCTGCCAGCATTGCAGCAGAAGTTGAAGGGGTGGGGTTCAACCTGTCAGTGCTCAGACCATACGCCCCACACTGCATCCAATTAGTCTGCATGGCTAGTCATCCCAGAAGGAAGCCTCTTCTAAAGACTATGCACAAGAAAGCCTGCAAACAGTTTTCTGAAGACAAGCAGACTAAGGACATGATTACTGAAAACATGTTCTGTGATCTGATGAGACCAAGATAAACTTATTTGGTTCAGATGGTGTCAAGCGTTTGCGCCGGAAACCAGGTGAGGAATACAAAGACAATTGTGCCTTGTCAATGGTCTGGGGCTGATAACAATGATTAAGGGCGCTCTGTAAAAAATATTAATCTAAACTACTAATTTGCAAAAAAAAAAAAATATTTTTTTTTTAAACCACTGAATCAAAATGGCTGAAAAAAGTGCTTAAAAAAATGTGAACATCACCAAAGGGATTTGTGGTTCAGACCGACAAACCAGAGGGCCGGAAATGGCATCGAATAGCGTGACCAAGTGCCGCTCCGACGTACGTTTCGTTGTTAACGTCTTCAGGAAGTTCACATTTTTTTAAGCACTTTTTTTCAGCCATTTTCATTCAGTGGTTTAGAATAAAAAAAATATTTTTTTTTGCAAATTAGTAGTTTAGATTCATATTTTTTACAGAGCGCCCTTAATCATTGTTATCACTCTACAGGTGTTTGTTTCACTTTTCTAGGGAGCTGCTCTTTGTGTTTACATGTTTTTGTTTACATGGCGCGGAATTTGAGCAGTGGAATTGCAACTGCCTTGTTCACAATGGTCTGGGGCTGCATGAGTGCTGCCAGGACTGGGAACCATTGAGGGAACCATGAATGCCAACGTGTACTGTGACATACTGAAGCAGAGCATGATCCCCTCCCTTTGGAGACTGAGCCGCAGGACAGTATTCCCACATAAGGACCCCTATCACACCTCCAAGATGACCACTGTCTTGCTAAAGAAAATGAGGGTAAAGGTGATAGACTGGCTAAGCATGTCTCACAGACCTAAACTCTATTGAGCATCTGTGGGGCATGCTCAAATAGAAGGTGGAGGAGTGCAAGGTTTCTAACATCCACCAGCTCTGTGATGTTATCATGGAGGAGTGGAAGAGGACTCCAGTGGCAATCTGTGAAGCTCTGGTGAACTCCATGCCCAAGAGGGTTAAGGCAGTGTTGTAAAATAATAAAGCCCCATACACACTATCAGTTTTTCTGATGAGTTTTTCCTTCAGATTTACCAAAACCATGTAATATGAGGTCAAACCTTAGGAGTTTCCATTTGTATGCAATCAGGAAGGCCCTTCTACTACATGGTTTTGGTAAACCTGATGGAAAAACTCAGCAGAAAAACTGATAGTGTGTATGGGGCATAATGGCCACACAAAATATTGACACTTTGGGCCCAATTTGGACATTTTCACTTAGGGGTGTACTCACTTTTGTTGCCAGCGGTTTAGACATTAATGGCTGTGTGTTGAGTTATTTTGAGGGGACAGCAAGTTTACACTGTTATACAAGCTGAACACTTACTACTTTACATTGTAGGAAAGTGTAATTTCTTCAGTGCTGTCACATGAAAAGATATAATGAAATGGTTACAAAAATGTGAGGGGTGTACTCACTTTTTTGAGATGCTGTATATATATATATATATATATATATATTTATTTATGTATATCATTTTTTTTTATATATAATTGTTTCAACCTCCAGTTCTTTATTTAACCCTCCAGCGGATAGAGTGTCCAGGATGTAGAATATGTTTCCCGTTGACAAAGCCTATGGAAGCACTCTGCTTTTGGAAGACTCTTGGGCACTGCTTCAATTACCAAGACTTGCAGTCCTGATGTGGATTTATTATGAATCTCTGTGAACCTCTGAAAAGTCACAAGGGACACTATATTTGTCCTTTGCTTCCTCAATCTCAATAAAGCAGCAGGTGTTTGCCAAATCTCTTTCTCAGTGGCCTAATATTGCAGCCCACATACAATAGCTCACAGGGACAGGTAAGGCAATCCACTACGAAATCAGACCAACAGTTGTAAAAGTCATTCCATCTTGTAGGTCTTGCCCTTGGACACAAATTCTTTTTGACCATGTCGTATGAAATTGCAGGTCTTACAAAGGGCCTTACAACACTGAAACATACCCTTGGGGGGAATGAGACATAATGAGGACAATTCAGAATGGTTTCAATTTGCTAGGAGCTACTTTGTTCTTTAACCACTTGCTTACTAGGCACTTAAACCCCCCTCAGTCCCAGACCAATTTTCAGCTTTCAGCACTGATGCACTTTGAATGACAATTGCGCGGGCATACAACACTGTACCCAAATGAAATTTTTATCATTTTTTTCCCACAAATAGAGCTTTCTTTTGGTGGTATTTAATTACAGCTGGGAGTTTTATTTTTTGCTAAACAAACAAAAAAAATGCAAAAAAAAAAAAATCATGTTTAATAGTTTGTTATAAAATTTTGCAAACAGGTCATTTTTCTCCTTCATTGAAGTGCGCTGATGAGGCGGCACTGATAGGCTGCATTGGTGGGCACTGATAGGCTGCATTGGTGGGCACTGATAGGCTGCACTGGTGGGCACTAATAGGCATAGCTAAGGCGGCACCGATGGGCACAGATAAGGCGGCACTTATGGGCAAAGATGGGCACATATAAGATGGCACGGATGGGTGGCACGGATGGGTGGCACTAAGGGGCACTGATAGGTATCACTGATAGATGGGACTGATGGGCACTGATAGGTGGCTCTGATAGGTGGCACTGCTGGGCACTGATGGGCGGCACTGCTGGGCACTGGTAGATGACACTGATGGGCACGGATACGTGGCACTGGGGTGCAGCACCTTTGTTGAGGCAGATTGTGGGCACTGCTGGGTGGCACTGTGGGCACTGCTGGGTGGCACTGTGGGAACTGCTGGGTGGCACTATGGGCACTGCTGGGTGGCACTGACGGGGGGCACTTATTTTTTATCATCTTTATTGATGAGGGGGCAGGTGGGCACTGGCAGGGCTGGCCGTGATCGGGACTGATATCCCGATCACGGCCGTTGGTGATCAGCTTTTTTTTTCTCCTCGCGCTGTCAGCGCGAGGAGGAATAATAGCCGATTACCGGCTCCGTTATATCACATGATCAGCTGTCATTGGCTGACAGCTGATCACGTGATAAGGGGTCGGGATCGACCCCTTGCTCTGATCGGTGATCAGGCGAGTCTCGCAGACCCGCCGATCACAGAGCGCGCAGGCCGATCGTGCACGGGACTACGTCAATAGACGTAGTCCCGGAAAAGGATATCCGCGCTGTAGCCATCATTCGGCTATAGCGCGGGTCCCAAGTGGTTAAATTGGGAGCCCTTCTATAGGATCTTCTTTTGTTTTATTTCATCTTCATTTCTAATGAGGAGACTTTTGGGAACCAATAGTTACATATATAGTTACATGGTTGGTAAGGTTGAATACATACAACAGTCCATCCAGTTCAAACATTCATAAATAACTACAACTGAAAGCGCTGATCCATGTGACTGTTTACCATGGTTTGGAAGTTTGTTAGGACTAATATACACAAAAATGTTGGTGTTCCCTCTCCCTTCTTTGCCTGTCTCATCTCCGCCCGTTTTTTTTCCCTCTCTCCTTTTTCCTCCCCCCTTTCTGCTCTGATTCTTAACAACCTTGTCTCTAATTTCAGATGTTTATATAAGTATCTCCTGAGGAAACAAGCATTGTCTTGCCAAACGCATAAAGAGATATATCATAAATACATTTACACCTTGGACTGTCAGTTATACTTTGATTTACATAACTATGGAAATCCATGCTTATATTTATGTACCTATGTCTACGAGAATTATTTTTAATTGTATGCATAAAAAGTGTTTAAATGTTCAATAAAAAATTGTGTATATTTTATACCATGTGGTTTGTGTCTCACAAAGTCCCTTGGGCATCCTTTTTTCCCCTTCTAAAGGTAACCCTAACATGAATAATTTATTTTAAATGCGGGTTTTGCAACAGAATATCTCAATGTTTGGCGAGGATGCGTTCCATTTTGCGATATTGGTCATGGAAATGAGTAATGGACCTGAGAGGATGCTCAAATTCCTCTTTTCCTGTAGGCCTGCTTTTTCAAAGATTCAGGGTATCCTTGATCCAAAAAATTGGTCTTTAGGAGGGCATGCTATGTATCAGAGTCTCTAGTAAAATTCTGTCTAAGGTGACACAATTGACCCTTGGGAATGTTTTGATCCACTGCAGGTAATCACAGCTATCAAAATGTAAATAGTTACCAGCAGTGGGTTTAGTGTCATTTTTTGCAAAAACCTTTCCATTATCATGACCAGATCCAAAAAGGCCTGTGTCTCAGAATCTCTCGCAAACGTGAAAGATAGTGAAAGAAAGTAATCAACTAAGGATGGGGAACCATCCCAGATGATAATTATGTTATTGATATATCGACTATAGAATATATTATATTATCTTAACTGGAAAGGGATTTTTGTTGCCAAATATATTGGGATTTCCAATAACCCATGGCAAGATTTGCAAACGAGGATGCAAAATTTGCTCCCATAGCAGTGCTCTGGATTTGTAAATAATAGTCGCAAACAAAAATGAAATAATTGTAGGTTAAACAGAAAGTGGCAGCCTCTAAAACTAGAGTAGCTTGCCTAGAATTTAGGATTGAATCTTGGGAAAGAAACTGCTGCAATGCTAGCAAACCCAAATTATGGGGAAATGGATGTACAAAGGAAATTCACATCCAGTGACAACTAAAAATAAATGGGCTCCCAAGTATAGGGTGCAAGAAGCTCCAACAAATGAATACCATCCCAAACATAAGACTGTATGCCTTCTGCAAGTGACTGTAAAAATTGGTCTATGTACTGAGAGAAACCACTGCTCTCCGTGGCTGCAACTATAGGTCTTCCTTGGGGGGGGGGGGGGGGGGGGGGGCTGTGGTTGATTTTGGTGTATCTTCAGTATATGGTAAAAATAATGAGTTTTGTAAAACTCCTAATGAAGAAAAAGTCTAATTTGTACCTATAACTGAAGTTACAACTGTATTAAATAGGATTTGTGTGTAAGGAATGGCCAACCCACCACCACTGGAGCAAGATGACCTTCTAAGAGAAATGGCACATTCTTGAAAGGAGATTAGTGAGCTGGCTTGTCCATATAGTCAGTTTACAATGCCATTCCTATATCATGAAGTAATTTAAGGTAACCAGGATATTAGAGGCCTTCTTAGATATTTGCGAAGCCAACATTAATAAGGACGTATGAAATATACAATTTCCCCATCACTCTGAAATGTATAAAATGCATTATTCTCTCATATCTTCTCCTGGCAATTGCAGCAGAGAACATGGGCATATGATGAATCATCATATCAATCAGGTTATTTTTTTGTAATGCCAATGTTAAGGGTTAGGCCCAAAAAAGTTTTACATTTTGTGAGGGGGTTAGCTCGGCAGCGGGTGTGTGTGACCCCCTGGATGGGTTCACAACACAAAATTAGGCACAGCAGACAGCGTTGTAGGTGCAAAAAACAAAAGATGCGGTTTATTTGTGCTACATGCAGTGAAACATATAACAGCCAAACAAAAATAAAACATGAAAATAAATCCTGGTCAGCTTGACCTCTAATTACACACTTAGATTCCCTGTCTACCAACTGAGTGCAGCCTTGTGCTGCACCAGTCCCTGTCTCTGTTGTAGAGGTTTGCCACACAGGCGTTAACTCACCGCACAGAACAGGTGTCACACTCCCCAGTCTATACAACACAAAACTGGTTCCAGGATGGAGCATCTCCCCAAGCATGCTGTTTTTTTTTGTAGAGGTCTTAATGAGCCCACTTACTTCAGCTGGGCTCATTAACTCTTCCCCTCTAATTACAAACAAGTCTGCATAAAGCCTGAATCTAGGGCACACATATTTCCCATCCTGGATACAACCAGGTGACTTTACCTGCGTGCTGCCACATACCCCCCCCCCTCTTGTTTCAACCTTGGGGTTGTAACACAAGCAGTCAGACATGCATGTATCCGAGACAAAGCATCCACATTCCCCATTTTAACACCAGGGCGATGCTTAACTGTAAAGTAAAATTCTTGTAGGGCCAGGAACCACCTATTTACCCTTCTATTGGTCTCCTTGTTCTGAACCATCCACTTTAAAGGAGCGTGATCAGTCACCAGGTCATAGTGCCTACCTAGCAGATAGTACCGAAGGGAATCTAGAGCCCACTTCACTACTAAACATTCCTTCTCAATCGTGGCGTAATTTACCTCATGGGACTTCAACTTCCTGCTGAGGTAAATGACTGGGTGCTCTTCCCCGTTCCAGACCTGGGATAACACTGCTCCTAACCCAACGTCTGATGCATCAGTTTGTACAACAAAGTCCTTAGAGAAGTCTGGTGAGTACAACACTGGCTGGCTACATAAGGCTGTTTTTAAGGACTGAAATGCTTCTTCAGCCTCTGGGGACCATTTAACCATGACAGACTCTTTCCCTTTTGTCAGGTTGGTGAGGGGCACAGCCTGAGAAGCAAAATGGGGAATGAATCGTCGATAATAGCCAGCGATTCCCAAAAAGGCTCGTACCTGTCTCTTGCTGTTGGGACGTGGCCAACTCTGTATGGCCTCGACTTTATTGACTTGGGGTTTTATCACCCCCCTCCCAATAGTGTACCCAAGATTTGGCCTCCTCCTGTCCAATGGTACACTTCTTTGGATTGGCTGTAAACCCAGCTTCCCGGATAGAGTCTAGGACTGCTTGTACTTTTGGCAAATGTGAGACCCAGTCTGTGCTATGGATAATCACATCATCCAAGTAAGCTGCAGCATATTTCTGATGGGGCCTCAGAATCTTATCCATTTTCCGCTGGAATGTTGCCGGTGCATTCTGTAACCCAAACGGCATTCTCTTATATTGGAATGCCCCATCTGGGGTTACAAACGCAGTTTTCTCCTTGACCGACTCGGCCAGGGGAATTTGCCAATACCCTTTGGTGAGATCAAGAGTTGTCATATATCGGGCTGTTCCCAGCCGGTCAATCAACTCATCTATACGCGGCATGGGGTAGGTGTCAAATTTTGTAACTTTATTCAATTGTCGAAAATCGTTTCAAAACCGCCAGCTCCCTTTTAGGTTTGGGCACTAGTACGATGGGACTGGACCAGTCACTCTGGGACTCCTCTATCACACCCAATTCCAGCATCCTTTGAACCTCCCCACGTATTGCCTCCCGTCGGGCCTCTGGTATTCTATAAGGTTTTAGTTTTACCCTTTCTCCTGGCGGGGTGATAATGTCATGCTCTACGCCAGATGTTTGTCCCGGCAGCTCAGAGAAAATCTCTTTGTTACGAAGTACAAACTCTTTAACCTCCTGTTGTTGGGGTTTCGATAAGGTGTCTGCTATTCCAACCTCAGGAACTAAGCAATCAGGCTGTGCTTGTGACAAAGTCTCTGCGACTAGGGATTCCCTATCCCTCCAGGCTTTCAGCAGATTGACGTGATAGATCTGCTCCGGCTTTCGCCTTCCTGGCTGTCAAACCCTGTAGTTCACCTCACTAATTTTTTTCAATTACTTCATATGGACCTTGCCATTTGGCCAGAAATTTGCTTTCCCTTTCTCCTGGCGGGGTGATAATGTCATGCTCTACGCCAGATGTTTGTCCCGGCAGCTCAGAGAAAATCTCTTTGTTACGAAGTACAAACTCTTTAACCTCCTGTTGTTGGGGTTTCGATAAGGTGTCTGCTATTCCAACCTCAGGAACTAAGCAATCAGGCTGTGCTTGTGACAAAGTCTCTGCGACTAGGGATTCCCTATCCCTCCAGGCTTTCAGCAGATTGACGTGATAGATCTGCTCCGGCTTTCGCCTTCCTGGCTGTCAAACCCTGTAATTCACCTCACTAATTTTTTCAATTACTTCATATGGACCTTGCCATTTGGCCAGAAATTTGCTTTCAACTGTAGGCACTAGCACCAAGACCCTATCACCCGGGGAAAAAGTACGGGTCTTGGCCCCACGGTTGTACACTCTCTGCTGTGCTAACTGTGCTTGGGTTAAATGTTCCTTTACAATTGGCATTACCTGTGCAATTCTATCTTGCATCAGGGCGACATGCTCAATCACACTCCTGTGAGGAGAACTCTCATTTTCCCAAGTTTCCTTGGCGATATCCAGCAGCCCTCTTGGGTGTCTCCCATAGAGCAACTCGAAGGGTGAGAAACCCGTAGAGGATTGGGGTACCTCCCTAATGGCAAACATCAGATAGGGTATTAGACAGTCCCAATTCTTTCCATCTCTATCCACCACCTTCTTTAACATTTGTTTTAGGGTTTTGTTGAATCTTTCAACCAACCCATCTGTTTGGGGGTGATACACAGATGTACGCATTTGTGTTACTTTGTACAACTTGCATAGTTCTTTCATAACCCGGGACATAAAGGGTGTACCTTGGTCCGTAAGCAGTTCCTTACAAATACCCACGCGGCTAAAAACAAGAGATAGCTCTTTGGCTATGGTTTTGGCCGAGGTATTTCGAAGAGGAATTGCTTCCGGATAACGGGTGGCATAGTCCAATATAACCAAAATGTACTGATGCCCCCTAGCAGACTTCATTATCGGACCTACCAAATCCATTGCGATCCTCTCAAAGGGGACCTCAATGATAGGAAGAGGTACCAGCGGGTTATGGAAATGTGGCATAGGTGCCGACTTCTGACACACAGGGCAGGAGGAACAATAATTTTCTGTTTCCTTCATGACCCCAGGCCAATAGAATCTCTGCAATACCCTCTCTCTAGTTTTCTCGGTCCCCAGATGACCTCCCAGAATGTGCCCATGGGCCAATTCTAACACCAACTTCCTGTAAGGTTTGGGCACCACAAGTTGCTCAATGGTTTCTTCTGCCCTTTGAGCCACTCGATACAGCAGGTCTCTTTCCATAGTGAAGTACGGGTAAGTGCAAATCTTATCTGGGTTCACTAACTCGCCATCTATTTTCACCACATTTTCCCGTGCCTTTATTAGGGTGGGGTCTTTTAACTGTTCTGTGGCAAAATTTTCCCTGTGAACCTCAAGATCCGAAAACTCCACAGACGGCATGTTTTCATCTGAGGATGTTGGCTCCTCCCCAGTTTCTCAAGTTTCCCCCGCCAATACCGACAAGGGAAATTCAGGAGAGTCCTCACCACTCCCAGAGGAATTCTGGTCATCTTCCTGGTCTATAGGGGCACCAGTGGGGGGCTCAGGACAATGCCAGAGTTCCCAGAATTTTGGAAAATCCCTTCCCACAATAGCATCGTGTGGTAAGTGAGACACTAACCCCACCTGATGAGAGAGGTTACCTTTGGGGGTCTCAAAAAACACTGAAGTTACAGGATACTCTCGGGTGTCCCCATGCACACAAATAACAGCCACCTTGTTCTTCCCAGAGACCTTTGTAGTAACTAATTCAGCTTTTATCAATGTTACCAGGCTACCTGAATCCAGCAACACATCAACATTTCTACCATTAATACGCATTTTACATAAATGTTTCTCAGGTCCCCGAATGGCAGTGCATGCAACTGTCGCAAACAGCGACTGACGTCTCTCCCTTATAAAGTCACATTGCATAGGCTCATCCACAACGGGGCAATTGGCTGCAATATGTCCCTCTTGCCGGCAGCGGTAGCAAATAATCTTTTTCGCTGCCTCTTGCAGCCTGGGCTTCCCGGGCTGCTCCCGCCAAACCTTAGGTAGAACTCCCACTCTCTCACTCTCTCCACCCTCACCCCTTGGAGTCATCTTACCCGCCACTGGGAATGATCTGGTCTTAGGGTGGAAAGTCCGTGAATCCCTGGAAGAGGTGGTCAGGCTCTCTGTAGCCAAGTACCTCTCAACCAGATCCACAAGTTTATCTGCATTTTCTGGGTCTCCATGGCTTACCCATTTTTGGATGGCAGTAGGAAGAGCTCTCAGGAAACGATCCATAACAACACATTCCACAATGTTTGGTGCAGTCAAAGTCTCTGGCTGCAGCCACTTCCTGCTCAGGTGAATGAGATCATACATTTGAGACCTGGGGGGTTTTCCAACCTGAAAAGTCCAATTATGCACACGCTGAGCCCGGACGGCCAGGGTAACACCCAGCCGTGCCAATATTTCTGTTTTTAGCACCACATAGTCTTTTGCTTGGTCAGGCTCTAGGTCATAATAAGCTTTCTGCGATTCCCCAGTTAACAGAGGGGCCACCAGTCCAGCCCATTGCTCCTTAGGCCACTTTTCCCTTTCAGCAGTCCTTTCAAATGTGGTCAAAAACACCTCCGGATCATCCTCTCCAGTCATTTTTGTCAGTAAACGGCTCACACCAAAGGATGAGGTATCATTGTAACCACTTGCCTCATTGGTCTGCGGACATTGCTGTATTAATGTCTCTATTTGCTGTTGAAAACACTGCTCTTGCTTCTGCAACAGGTCTATGAAGCGGGCTTCAGATTGCTGCTGGGCTTGTTGCTGAGCTTCCAGACTCTGCAGGTGAGCTTTCTGCTGAGCTTCCAGACTCTGCTGGTGAGCTTTCTGCTGAGCTTCCAGACTCTGCTGCAAAGTTGCATTTGTCTGCTGCTGGGCTGCAAGGCTCTGTTGTTGAGCTGCAAGGCTCTTTTGTAAACCTGCATTTGTTTGCTGCTGATTTGCATTTGCTTGCTGCTGGTTTGCATTTGCTAGAGCCAGCTGTCTCAGTATCTCCTCCATGCTGGCCTTAAAAAATAAAAAATAAACTGCCAAAATTCTCCACCAACTGTGAGGGGGTTAGCTCGGCAGCGGGTGTGTGTGACCCCCTGGATGGGTTCACAACACAAAATTAGGCACAGCAGACAGCGTTGTAGGTGCAAAAAACAAAAGATGCGGTTTATTTGTGCTACATGCAGTGAAACATATAACAGCCAAACAAAAATAAAACATGAAAATAAATCCTGGTCAGCTTGACCTCTAATTACACACTTAGATTCCCTGTCTACCAACTGAGTGCAGCCTTGTGCTGCACCAGTCCCTGTCTCTGTTGTAGAGGTTTGCCACACAGGCGTTAACTCACCGCACAGAACAGGTGTCACACTCCCCAGTCTATACAACACAAAACTGGTTCCAGGATGGAGCATCTCCCTAAGCATGCTGGGGTTTTTTTGTAGAGGTCTTAATGAGCCCACTTACTTCAGCTGGGCTCATTAACTCTTCCCCTCTAATTATACAAGTCTGCATAAAGCCTGAATCTAGGGCACACATATTTCCCATCCTGGATACAACCAGGTGACTTTACCTGCGTGCTGCCACAATTTGAAAACGTGACAGTTTCCACTCAAATGGCCTGGCAAGGTATGAATTTGGGTTGGTGGCCATGTACTGTTGGGCATAAATATTAGTTTGGTCCACAATCAAATTATATAGGTATTCACTGAAAAGCAGCTAAAAAAAGTCAAGGGGCTTGTTGAAATAAATAGGGGATGGGTTTTCCTTCCCCCCATTTAAATATGTATTATCTTGTTTGTTCCTGTAATTAGCTAGTCTATCAAAGCCCTGATAATATTAAGTGATAATAAGTGATTGTAAAGGCTATTTTTTTCCTATAAAAATAATAAACGTTATACTTACCTGCTCTGTTGTAGTGGATTTGCACAGAGCAGGCCGCATGTTTCCTCTTCTCGGGTCCCTCTACTGTGATCCTGGGCCCTCCTGTTGAGTGCCCCAACATCGAGCAGCTTGTGGCACCCGAGCTGAGTCACACCTGCCTGTGTCCATTCAGACACTGAGCCCGACCTGGCCCGCTCCCTCTATGCACTGATTATTTAGCTGACTTTGATTTACAGCAGCGGGAGCCAATGGTGCCGATGCTGTGTCTCAACCAACCAGGAAGGAGAATCTGGGATGGCTGAGACACTCGTGGACATCGCTAGACAGAGAGGGACCTCAGGTAAGTGTTAGGAAGGCTGAGGGGGCTGCTACATATTTCAATGCAGAGAATGCCTTTACAGCCCCTTTAATGGTGATGATATAATAACAATGTTAGCTATAAAAATAAACACAATGCTCAAAGAAGCAAAGGTCTTATTTATTTACAAAGTAGAAATACCAACATAGAAAACTAGAATAATAATACTGAGCATATAAAACAAAAGAGCATAGATGATACGTTACGCAAGTCCTTCTTCAGGGTTCTGTATCTTTGCTGGGCTCCAGGACACAGAAAAAGAGAGAGAGAGAGAGGGGGTCTTGTTGGCTTCTGATATAAAAATCAATGTTGCGCCTTCCAACAGTTAAGTTGGCTGTTTCCACCTGAACTCCAGGCTGGGCTGTGAATGGAGGGATAAGGGGTGCTGCTGAATCAAGGGGCAGCCAAATAAGGTTTGCAAGCTCTTCTGGAAGGCTACTATCGGCTCTACAGGCCTGTACTTCAGTTATTATTGGCTGCTTGCATTACGTTACTAGTTCTAGCCATCTTACCAGCTTATACTGCACAGCACTTCACCATGAAATAAATACTGCAGTACTGGTGTCTAAAAAGCAAGGATGTATGCTGCTGGTGTTTTACCAGAACACCAAAAAGTAGCACAGCGCTAGTACTTTGGTGCCCTGCTCCATTTGAGCATAATTAAGTGTTTCCAGCTCTACAGTAACATGGGGTTGGGTACGTCTGGTTTTAGCAGGGGCCTCTTCACCTTTGTCCAAGCTAGCTGCCAGGGTGCCACTGCTTTCTACAGGTTCATATTCCGAGCCCGATTCTGACAGTGAGGCATCCTCTTTGCTCTCATCTGTCATGCTCAGAATCCTGAATGCCTCCTCACTAGTATGCCTTTCTTTGGACGCTAACTTTACAAGTACCTAGTGGCGACTATGGGGAAAAAAAACTGGCTAGCAATCAGGGACTGCATGTGTGCTAGAAATCAAATTAACTACTAGTGCTGGTAGAGATCAGGCCTGATTTTGGTACTAGTGTGGTTTTGTGGACAATTATACTGACACTGCACTTGTTAGGGATGGGGGTCCTAAACGCAAGCGCTGGCAGTGATCAGGGCTGATCCTCCATTTTTGGGGACACTAGTATAGTTCTGAATGTGATCCGTACAGACACTATACTAGCAATAGTGGTGATCAGTGACTTCTAGTGTGACTGTAATAGTGTGGTGGCCAACTGATACTGTCTGGAAGTGACACTAATAAAGTGATCCACGATGACACTGTACTAATTACACTGGCTACGTGACAGGAGTGATCAGGAGGTAAATCAAGGGGTTAAATGTGTGCCTAACAAGTGTACGTGTGCTGCTTTTACTTACAGGTTCTGGCTGGGTCTCTGCTTGGTTTCAGTAACTGAAAGAAGAGGGAAATCCAGGCACAACCTGTATGTTGTGTTTACAAACACACAGTTGGCTGTAACCTGCTGACAAACTCGCGCTGTGTCCAATCAGAGCACAGGTCAGCAGGGTGCACGTGCATGCTCGCCTCTAAACGAGGAAGTTCACTGCAACTTTTGAGTGCATCTTGGTGCCTGGGGGAGCCACCTGCCAACAGTAAATATACTGTTGATGGGTGGCAAGTGAGTCAATTTACTAAATAAAAATAAAAATAAATACATGCGATAAGTAGTGGTCCAGGCCTGCATTATTTATCCGCTTGCTGACCGCCTTCAGCATATATACTGTGGCAAGGCGGCTCGGCTGGGCAAACCAACGTACCTGTACGTTGTCCATGCATGCGATAGTGTGGGGGCACATGCGCCTGCTGCATACCAGGGGAACTCACGCATGGGTCCAGTTACCACCCGCGATCATGGTACAGAAAGGCAGAACAGGGATGTAAACAAGGCGGATCCCCATTCTGACAGTGGACAACATTGGGATCTGCTGTTGCTAGTGATTGGGAACAGAGATCTCTGTGTTGTCCCGGTAAGCCCACCCCCAAGACAGAACACACCCAGGGAACACAGTTAACCCCTTGATCTCCCTCAAGTGTTAACCCCTTCCCTGCCAGTGCCATTGATCAGTGCATTTTTTTAAGCAATGATCACTGTATTGGTGTCACTGGTCCCCAAAAAGTGTCACTTAGGGTCAGATTTGTCCGTTGCAAAAAATAAAAATAAATCACAGATTACCGCTATTAGATTATTATTATAAAAAAAAAAAGAGTCCCTATATTGATCCCCAATTTGAAGACACTATAACTTTTGCGCCAATCAATATACGCTTATTGAGATTTTTCTTACCAAAAATATGTAGCAGATCACATATTGGCCTAAACTGATGAAGAAATTAAATTTTTTAATTTTTATTTGGGATGTGTATTATAGCAGAAAGTAAATAATTGTGTTTTTTTTTTTTCAAAATTGTCTCTCCTTTTTTATTTATAGTGCAAAGAAAATCAAAACCACACAGGGGATCAAATACTACTAAAAGAAAGTTCTATTTGTGGGAAAAAGAAAGGACATCAATTTTGTTTGGGTGCAATGTCGCACACGCCTGCGCAATTGTCAGTTAAAGCAACGCAGTGCCAGATTGCAAAAAATAGCCTGGTCATTAAGGGGGTAAATCCTTCCAGGGCTGTGGTTAAGGAATGCATGAAATATGCTTGTTGAGGTGGCGCGACACCTCAATGTGCAGGGCAAGGCAATGTTTAAAAAAAAAGCACTACAAGATCCAGAACTTTGGGCTTTCTCTTCTGCAAGGTCCTTCGTGAGTGTCCATTGGAAAAGAAGTAATGTCGGTGATGATGATGTCATGCAATACAGATCGGTTTCATGAGATAAATAGCACATATTTTGAAGGAATAATGCATGTCTTAATTTACCACCTTTTTTAATCAATGGCAATTTTATTTATTTTTTTAAAAACACTGTACGCTGTTTTACCACTAAGCCGCCAATAGTATTTCATGAATTGAGCCTAGTGTCATAGAAGGGATCATAGACTGTGGTGGCATGCGATAGCGGATAGTGCAGTGTTTCTCAAGTCCAGTCCTCAAGGATCCCCAACAGGTCATGTTTTCAGGATTTCCCTCAAATGAAACAGCTGCGGTAATTACTAAGGCACTGAAACTGATCAAATCAACTGTGCAAAATAATGGAAAGCCTGAAAACATGACCTGTTGGGGTGCTTTGAGGACTGGAGTTGAGAAACATTGGGATAGTGTCATATAGAGACAACATAGACTATAGCGATGTGTGATAATGGACAGTGTCCTATAAAGGAAACAGAGTGTGGCGGTGTCATAGCAGACAGCGTAAAATAAAGATAACAGGCTGTGGCGCTGCATCCTTTGGAACAACCACTAACTGTGATAGTGGAGAGTTTGACATACTGTGATAACAGACTGTGGCAATGTGTTATAGTAGACAGTGTCCTATAAAATGAAATAGACTGTGGCACTGCGTGATACTGGACAGTGTCATACAGGCCCGGACTGGGACAAAAAATAGGCCCAGGCATTTTGGATTGAGCAGCCC
This sequence comes from Lithobates pipiens, assembly GCF_037356315.1. NCBI lineage: Eukaryota > Metazoa > Chordata > Amphibia > Anura > Ranidae > Lithobates > Lithobates pipiens. The sequence goes on from NW_027507764.1 coordinate 372,688,239, forward strand.
ATGACATGTTAACCAGCCCCTTCTCCACTCTCCACCCTGACAGATCCCCTGAGAGAGGGGAGAGGGGAACCCAGCAGAGGTGTGGGGGGGGGGGGGTGAGGTGGGACCAGGAAAGAGCATGGGGGGGTGGAGAGCACAGGGAAGAACCTTGGGAACATGGAGTGGGGCGAGAGCACAGGGAGGAAGAGAAGAGCACAAGAGGCAGCAGAGAGCATGGGGGGGGGGGGGGCAGCAGAGAGCATGGGGGGCAGCAGAGAGCATGGGGGGAGGTGGAGAGCACAGGGATGGCGGTGGAGAGCACAGGGAGGGCGGTGGAGAGCACAGGGAGGGCGGTGGAGAGCACAGGGAGGGAGAGCATAGGGGGAGGTGGAGGGCATGGGGGAGGTGGAGGGCACAGGGAGGCTGGAGGAGAGCATGGGGGGAGGTGGAGGGCACAGGGAGGCTGGAGGAGAGCATGGGGGGATGTGGAGAGCACAGGGAAGGTGGCGGAGAGCATGGGGGAGGTGGAGGAGAGCATGGGGGAGGTGGAGGAGAGCATGGGGGAGGGTGGCGGTGGAGAGCATGGGGGGAGGTGGAGGGGACAGGGAGGCTGCAGGAGAGCATGGGGGATGTGAAGAGCGCATTGGGGGGTGGCGAGCAGGGGGGCTGGTGGAGAGCACGAGGGTGGCAGAGAGCATGGGGGATGTGAAGAGCGCATAGGGGGTGGCGAGCACAGATTGGATGGCGGAGAGCATGGGGGGGGAAGGTGGAGAGCACGGGGGGCTGGTGGAGAGCATGGGGGGATGTGAAGAGCACAGGGGGGCAGCAGACAGCATGAGGGGGATGTGGAGTGCACAGGGGGGGGAAGTGGAGAGCACGGGGGGATATGAACATGACAGGGAGGTGAGCGCAGAGCATGGGGGGGTGGCAGAGAGCATGGGGGGGTAGCGGAGAGCACAGGGAGTGGCAGAGAGCATGGGGGGTGGCAGAGAGCACAGGGAGGGAAGCAGAGAGCATGGGGGAGGTGGAGCGCACTGGGGGGGTGGCAGAGAGCATGGGGGAGGTGGAGCGCACTGGGTGGTAGCAGAGAGCATTGGGGAGGTGGAGTGCACAGGAGAGGTGGTGTGCACTGGGGGGGGGTGGCAGAGAGCAGGGGGGAGGTGGAGTGCATTAAGGGGGGGTGGCAGAGAGCAGGGGGGTGGCAGAGAGCATGGGAGAGGTGGAGTGCACTGGGGGGTGACAGTGTCATCTAGAAGAAACAGACTGTGGTAGTGTGTGATAGTGGACAGTGTCATATGAAGGAAACAGATTGTGGCAGTGTGTGATAGTGGACAGTGTCATATGAAGGAAACAGATTGTGGCAGTGTGTGATAGCAGAAAATGGGAAAATTACCAGTTATACTTACCGGTAACTGCACTTCTGGGAAATGTTCCAGGATGGCACACCTGAGAGATGGTCCCACCCGACAGGAAACACAATCAACAAACGAGGTTAAAAACAACCGCCCTTCCCCCTGCACCTCAGTTCTGCCAAAGTATTAGGTTATCCTGGTGCACAGGGGAAAGTTTCCCAGAGTAGCTACACCAAACAGTGGGAAGTAGGTCTGAAGTCTTGGAAGATTTCCCAGAAACGCAGTTAACGGTAAGTGTAACTGATAATTTTCTCTGGTCATCTTGCAGGACAGCACACCTGAGACAAAGAACAAGAAGCGGAATGCCTACCTTAGGATGGGGCCACTGCTTGTAAGACCTTTCTGGCAAATGCCAAGTCCTGAGGCGACAACAGTTCCACCCTGTAGCGTCTTATGAAGGTATCCTGCTTTGCCCGTGTAGCCTTTCAACAGATCTGTTCTATTGAGGCTCCAGCCTTCTCTGCCCAAGAGGCTGCCAGCAATTTGAGCTGGTACTAGGTACCCCAATTGCTCATATACTATACCGATGGCCTGTCTAATCCACCTGGCCACTGTTGCTCTAGAAACCTGCTGTTCCTTTATCGGGCCACTAAACGGAACTAAAAGGTGCAATGCAGACACAGCCCAAGGTGAAAAAGGTCAAAACTTAAGATACCAACATCCCAGATTTATATTGAAACAAAACAGAAAAGGGGACAGACAAGGCTGTAAGGTAACAAGCCTTAGGGACTTTTAACTGTATCAGATTAAGCAAATCTACCACATTTCATGATGAAAAAAAATGGATGAATTCATTTTATTAGTTAAAAGACAAAAAAGTTAAAAACATACACCAAGAAAAGAACATTTTACAGCATATATATAGCAAAATCACATATGATTATAACCAGACACTACCACACTCTACATGTTTCGCTCCAAAGACAGAGCTTCCTCAGGAGTTTTGTGGTGTAGCTTCTTTTATAATTTGCCGTAGCAAAAGGCTAATGAAGAAAGACATTATAATTAAATGACATTTTGATGCATTTTGCAGAAAATAAGTACACAATAGTGAAAATACATGACAAAATAACAAAGATACATCAATATACAAGACATAAGACAACATGAACCAGGATATCCATGAGAATAATCTCACCCATCTAATAGCTGTCCAATAATTCTGAGCAATAAAATCTCCAAAATATCAAAAAAGAAGAAAAAAAACAGGAAGGGTGCAATTCCCAGCCAAGGACCAACAGCCCTGTCTAGTTCGGTCTGCAGAGAGGGACAACAAAAAAAAAAAAATCTAAGAAAATATATATTCAATAAATAATAGTTTGAGAAAAAAAAAAATAAAAAAAAAAACACACCACACAGCTGCCTTACTACAATCAAATTTACCTTTGAATAAATACCCAAAAAAGGGGTCCATAGGATCAATCATAAATCCATTGAATTTGCTGTAGGCACCACGTAAAGCAGCTTTACCAAATAGTGTGTCAGAGGGTCCACAGTCACAGAAAGGGGAAGGGCAAAAAAAGCCCACTAGACAAATTCAATAGAGAAAAAAACGTAATTAGTAATAATGAACAAGACTGACATACAGCGGTGAATAGTATGTCAGCCGTGTACCGATAATATAGCAAAAAAAAAGTAGAGGAATATTACCTTAGATCGTTGCAGCAGCAAAAAATTTACCCAAACAATTCAAAAGTCCCAACGCCTGTCTGCCCAGCGCGGAAAGACAACCATCCGCGCCGGGAGACAAGCTGGGACTGTATTTGTAGCCCTCTCCGACTCTGCGGCGTCTGAGGTCACCGCCGAGTTGCGGGCGCACTGACAACTGATCGCCATGTAAAGGCTTTCCAAGCCAGATCTCATGTGCAAGTCAAGATGATGCAAATCTCGCTATCGAGACAGCGTCAGCCATATTTGAAACTGTCCTTGCCCTCATCCGAGATAGGAGGGGGCAGGGTCCAAGATTAAAGGCGTTCCGCCAGGTGTAAGGCAGAGATTGGCTCCACAACGAGGGAGACCCATAGGATCTCCCTGTCCCCACCCACAAAGAGAGGGGGGGGACAGAAACCAGGCGGAGCAAGCCGGCCAGGTTGGAGTAGGCTCAGAGCTAAGCTGCAAGGAACAGGACAGAGTCAAGAGGCAAGAAGAAAACCAAGGTGGAGGTTGAAACAAAGAGGGGCACGTAAAGGCATCCATCAGATTGATCCATAGAATGAATAAACCAAGTACCCCTGGGCACCCATACAGACCAAACGAACGAGACTGCAATGCCAATGGCTGGGGGAATAAAAAATAAAAAAAACAATTAAATTAGGTTGAGTAAATACAATAATAAAGTCAAAATGAATTAAAAGATCTTCTGTATTGAGATTTTGGTGAGTAATCTCACAAATAGCCTGGATAATCATGCGTCTCATGCATACAGATATCATATTTTTGTTGTTGCAGGAAAAAAAAAAAAAGAAATATAACATTACATTGTTATAAAGACATTATCCTATAGAAATGGCTTGAAACTCAAAGTGTCATTAAGGCCAGGGGGGCTTGTGGCCTGGAGGTCACATATCCAACGTGCCTCACATTGCAGTAAGATACGATCATAATTGCCCCCCCTGTCACCAAGGGGGACATGTTCTAATGCATCAAAGTTGTGAAAAAGACCCAGGTGGTGGCTAATAGGGGTCTCCATTTTCTTGCCTCGCACCAGGGTAACATGACCCCTAATGCGGTGAAAGAAAGGTCGCTTGGTTTTCCCAATGTAACCCTTCCTGTTTTTTTTCTTCTTTTTGATATTTTGGAGATTTTATTGCTCAGAATTATTGGATAGCTATTAGATGGATGACATTATTCTCATGGATATCCTGGTTCATGTTGTCTTATGTCTTGTATATTGATGTATCTTTGTTATTTTGTCATGTATTTTCACTATTGTGTACTTATTTTCTGCAAAATGCACAAAAATGTCATTTAATTATAATGTCTTTCTTCATTAGCCTTTTGCTATGGCAAGTTATAAAAGAAGCTACACCACAAAACTCCTGAGGAAGCTCTGTCTTTGGAGCGAAACATGTAGAGTGTGGTAGTGTCTGGTTATACTCATATGCGATTTTGCTATATATATGCTGTAAAATGTTATTTTCTTGGTGTATGTTTTTAGCTTTTTTTGTCTTTTAACTAATAAAATGAATTCATACATTTTTTTTCATCATAAAATGTGGTAGATTTGCTTAATCTGATACTGTTAAAAGTCCCTAAGGCTGGTTACCTTACAGCCTTGTCTTTCCCCTTTTCTGTTTTGTTTCAGAACTAAAAGGTGGTTAGATTTCCTGAAATCTTTAACTCTAAGTACATCAGTAGACACCTTCTGACATCTAATAAATAACATTTCTTTTATTTCTTGTCTCAGAACCACCCTGTCCTCCAAGATCAACAAAAAGGGCTCCTTAATAGACAGGGCCTGTATGTCGCTTATCCTCATGGCTGTAGTAATGGCCAGCAGGAAAGCTAACTTTTTACTGAAACACTGGTTTAAATGGAGCTTTCGTCAGCGTCCTTAACACCAGGAGGGAATCTGTTAATTCTAACGGGAGTCAACTTCTCCCTAGATAACAGAAATCTTCTGAGCAGGGGATCCAACGCGAGCCTCTGGTCCAAAAAGACAGAAAGAGCTGCTACCTGGACTCTCAGGGTGTTCAGGGCCTCCTCCTGATCCACCCCTGCCTGTAAAAATTCTTGTTTAACTCCCATTCCCCCTGATGGATGGGTTGCCAACTTATAAAGTCTGCTTCTACATTGGCGGTCCACTTTATGTGGACTGCTGATATCGAGACCCCTTTCACCCAACCCAGAACTTCTAGGGACAATTTTAGGAGATTCCTGGATCTTTTCCCCCCTTGACGGTTTTAGTAAGAAACTGTTACGTTGTCTGACAAGACTTGGACTTCTTGCCCCCGAATGTCCTCAGGGCCTGTCCTACCACCAGGAGCTCCCTGTAATTGGAGGAGGTTCTTGCTTGAGCCAGGATCCAGGGTCCCTGAACTCGTAGATCATGGGTCTTCAAACTATGGCCCTCCAGTTGTTCAGGAACTACAATTCCCATCATACCTAGTCATGTCTGTGAATGTCAGAGTTTTACAATGCCTCATGGGATGTGTAGTTTCGCAACAGCTGGAGGGCCGTAGTTTGAGGATCCCTGTCGTAGATCCTCTAGGTGGGTGCCCCAACCCCAGAAACTCACGTCAGTAGTTCGTTTGACTCGATTCCACTGGGTTTAGGGTCGACTCAATGCCAATCTGTCCTTGCCTACCCACCATCTTAGAAAGGCTTTTACTTCCCCTGGGAGGGAAACCTTCCTGTTCAGTGACTCTCTCCTCTAGTCTCAGGAGGTAAGCAGGAAGAACTGAAGTTCCCTGGAATGAAGATGTGCCACAGGGACCGCTGGGATGCGGGGAGATCATCAGTCCTAGAACTCTCATAATGTGTCTGCGTGAGCAGCCCTTGAGTACTAGCAAAGATGAAACTGCGGCCACTACTTTTCTCTTCTGGAAGGAAAACTTTTTGAGCCCTGGAGTCTACCAGATATACCATAAACTATTTCAACTTGGAAGATTTGAGGGATGACTTCTCCCGATTGACAATTCATCCTAGGACTTCTAAAGGTGAGGATTACCTTTTCTAAGTCTGCTCTCGTCTGCTGCTGGGAAGGGCAAAAAATTTGGGGGGAGATTGTCTTAGTATGGAATTAGGGAGATCCCTTGAAGGTGAGCCACTACCTCCGCCAGGACATTGGTAAATACCCTTGGGTTTGCTTCTAGGCCGAAGGGGAGGGCTTAGAACTGCCAGTGCTGGATCCCCTATTTTGTAAGGACCGCAAACCTTAAAAAGGTCTGATGTTCCAGGGCGATCAGGAAGTGGAGGAAAGTGTCCCTTAGGTCTACCGTGACCACGAAAATGTCTTTCAACAGATTTTTCCGCACGCTGCATATACTTTCCATATGGAAAAATTTGTTCAATTTCCTAAGGTTTATGATCAGGCTAAATTTACCTGAAGGCTTCTGGACGACATACACGTGGGAGTAAAATCCTTGACCAAGCTGTTCTGATGGAACCGGGGCGAACACCTCCTGGTCCGCCAAATCTTGTATACTGCCCAACAATCCTTCCACCCTCTGACAAACCGTGAGTAGGTAAAATTTTGAGGGGGAGGGGAGAGAATTTCTAATCAATAACCCCCTCTTAATAATTGTAGGATATAGGGGCTCTTGAAAATTTCCTCCCACTTTTTTGGCCACAGACCACGAAAGAACCTGGTCTAGGCTGGGGCCAAAAAGCAAGGAGCCCTCAAAAGGAAACCCACAAAGACAGAATCTGGACATATGGTCCCCCTCCCATGACTTGACCCAAACGACCCTTCTTGCAGAGTTGAGAGGCACCGCTGAATTAGCTGCGGTTCTGATGGTTTCAACTGCCGCATCTGCCAGATACCCCACCACCTAACAATCTTCAGGGAGTCAATGACCTCTTTGGACCTGGTCTTCCTAGTGACATGGTCAGTTAGCTTATGAAACCATGCATCAAGGTTTCTTGCTACACAAGCTGAGGCTAATGCTGGAGCCATGGCCGCAGCATTAGTATCGCAGGCCCTATGTAGCAGCATCTCAGTCCTACAGTCCATCTAGTCATTGATGTTGCCCGACTTCTCAAAGGACGGATCAGACTTCTTTGAAACCTGTGACAGGGCCACGTCCACTTTGGGGGTTTTAAAGACTGATTAAATCACCTGTGGAAAATAATGGAGAGCTTGAAAACATGACCTATTGGGGCGCCTTGAGGACTGGAGTTGAGAAACACTGCCCCAAAGTGTCGGGAACACTTCCCCTGTGCCTGGGAAATTCCACACCGGGGGGAAACCACCTGCAAGAAGGGTGTCCCTTGAATGGGAAAAGCGCTGCTGGATCCGCAGCCCTCACCAGCCTTGGCATCCAGCAAACAGGGGAGAGACTTTACGCTGTAAACTTCAGGTCAGAACATTAAATAATAAACGTTTCACTGCCAGGGAAACACGATCAAGAACCGAGGTGCGGGGAAAGCGTGGGAGTTTTTAACCTTGTTTGTTGATTGTGTTTCTTGTCAGGTTGGACCAGTCATCTCTCAGATGTGCTGTCCTTGAAGATGACTAGAGAAACAGACTGTGGCGATGCGTGATAGCGGACGGTGTCCTATAGAGGAAACAGACTGTGGCGGTGTGAGATATCAGACGGTGTCCTATAGAGGAAACATAGACCGTGGC